>NC_092424.1:52469915-52623984 GCF_036169615.1 Heliangelus exortis
CTTTCTGTGCAGCACTAGGTGAATCCCACTCGTGCCATACAGGGAGCTTCTATGTTGCCTGTTCTTTTTTTTCTTCTAAATAATGGCTCGCTCCCATTACCTGTGCATTAACACTGTGCTTTGGGATGCATCATCCCTCCAAACTGGATAACAAACCTTGCAAGTCAAAGAACAACTCATGTATCTTACCACATTAGCCTTTCAACCCAGATTTTAAGCTTTCTGGTCTCAGATTCTTTCACTGTTTACATATACACAAGGGTTAGTTTTGACCTTCAACTCATTGAGACCACTGTCACAGCAACCAAGTGCAGGTTGCTCACCACAGGAGATGGCACCACTCATGTGGACAGGTCTATGCTCACCCCTGCAGGGAGGCTCACCTGCCTTCCAGCTCATGAAAATCCCCCACTGGAAGAGGAAGGAAGCCCTCTATTTGACTACAGGGCAGAAAGAACCTGTCAATGCAGATGCTGCTAATAAAAATCCAGCCCATTCCTTTAAAAAAGCCTCAGAACAGTCCCTGCATGACAGCAGGAGATAGAGCCCTGGAGCTAACCAGTGAGCTGCTGCCTGAAGGGTTAATGCCCAGCCACATCTGCAGCATCCCAAGCAAACCTTCTGACTGGGAAGCAATTAGCTACATCTGATCCTAAATTCCTAAACAGCTGTACTTACTGTCTTTATTACTTCTAAAAAATACCTGAACAATTACTCACCTCTCCTGCAACCAAAAACTTTCTACATTTATATTTTTATTTGAGCTAAACTTTAAGCTTTAAAGAATTTTTAGCTGAATTTTTAGGCCTGTCACTCAGCTTCTGAGAGAAAGAAAGGGAGGGGAAACCACTGTCTCTTCTGTCTTCCAAGCAAAAACTCTAAAAACAGGGAAAGTGCAGGTGGGAAAAAGGCAGCAGGGCTCTAGATCTACACCGATCTCTCCACCCATTCAGCATTGCAAAACTCCAGAGTGAAGAGAAAAAGCAAACCTCTCTTCCTTACCAGTTATAAGAAGTTGTGTTTGGACAGCCAAAGATTGCCTGGGGTGGTCTAAGCAGTTTAAAAGCAGAGTCCAAGCAGACAGCTTACTAAGCAGAGAGGAATTCTTATGTGAATAAAAGGCTTAGAAATACTGTCTTGCCTGCAGTGCTATTTTTACTGGAAAGCTCTGGCTAAAATTCTCTTGGACAACAAAACAAACCAAATTATGCTATGAATGTTAAAAGCTTTATAGCTGTTTGTGCAAGAGAATCCTGGAAAGCCCATTGTCCTTAATGTAGGAAAGAGTAGGTCAGAGGGGAAGAATGAAATAGGGAAAGGGAAATAATTAATTTTAGAGATCAGTTATCTTGTACTCATCCCACTCACTCACAGCAACTTATACCAAATTCCCACCACAAGCAGGTGGCCAAGAGCTGTGCCAGGTGTCAGAAATATGAAGATTTCTGTGTGTTCATTGAGACATTTAGTGAGCATGGGAAAGCCAGATGCATCTGGAATTGAATTATGCTTAAGAAAACCTTTGTTCAAGTTCTGTGGAGGGACATTTCACCACCACAGTTGCTCTTCAAGGACCTACAACACCTGAACTACTGTCCTCACCTCCTACTACCATGTAATGACACCAAATAAATCCTCCAAGATGTATCCACTGAAGTGGCTGATAATTTCACCGGGGTAAAAATCCAGTTTAATTATTTTTATGATTCACTGAGTTTGTATTCATAAAGTAGGAAAAAAACCCACGAAAACAAATCAAACATTTCTTCCTGCGCTTTGGGTGGTTTGGTTTGGGGGCTTTTGTGGTCAGTTTTTGTGTTGGGTTTTTTTTTTGCAGTTTACAGGTCAAATTTTGTGGCCTATTTGTCTTGGCATTATTAACACTTTCATTGGAAATATGATTTCCAATTTCATTAGAAGCAATTGCACTGGAAACAACTAAGGGGGGGACAGAAGGAGGAAATACATTAATAAGTAGTACTGAGAAGAATGCAGTTACTTGGAAAAGCCATTAAATATATGTATCAGTTTAGACTGTGGCTCTCAGTATTTCCCAAACAAAAAAGCCTTCAAGCAAAGGTCACAAGGGTCTGAATCATATTTACCTGCAAAGGCACTCCTGGAATACTTCCAAATGCGTGTCAGCTGAGTGCCAGCAGGAAGCACAGGCTGCTGCTTCATGGGGATCTCTCTGGTACCTTCCAACATCCTACTGTGGCTTATTTGTCCTGAGGGAGGGCTACACTTACAGAAGAAACACACCAACAAAACAAACCAACAAACAAAACCAAAAACCTAACCACCACAAACCCCAAACCCACCAAAATCCTAAGCAACTAGAGCACTTTGCTGAATGTAGCACTTTAAATGAGATCTGGTCATCCTCCAGCTCTTTGGCTGCTGCCAACTGCCCCCATGCATGGTGAATATTTATCCTCAACAGAACCCAGGAAAGAAGTCACTATCACAAGCTGATCCCAAGGATTTTTCCTGCAAATTAGCGTTGTCCAGCATCTGTTTTATGGTTAAGTCCTCCATCTCTGTACCCACTTAAAAATCACGTAATCACCTAAGAAAATATACCTCTGCCCTCTCACAGAAAAAAAAAAAAGTATTAGGTGAACTCCATAACTACTTAAGGGGCAAAGTCAGTGGCTTACATCATTCTCAACAACTGAGGTGGCCACACAGGAAGGTTTAAAAAGAAACGTTTACATCTATTCTGTGTCAGGCTAAAACAAACATTTCTCTCACTGGCAGGAACTGGAGGACACCCAAAGGTCGGGGATTTTTTTTTTTACTACACCAAATATGTAATCCTCATTTGTCTTTCTACTGGCAAAGTATGTGCAACAGACAACTCCTGCCTGTTTCTTATTTATATATATACATATTAAAAAATCCCAACTCTGAGTGATATTGACCCAACAATTTTGGTTTTAAGTTTGACTTTCCACTTCTGGACTGAGTCCAGAGTAACCAAAACTAACAAAATTTTTGGACCAATGTGTGAGGCCCTGTGGGAATGATACAATCTCACCAGTAGTCACACAAGGAGGCAAAACTGATGGTTGCACACTTGCCAGAGAGCTGGGCTCACATTATGCAGAGGACAGAATAAAGAGGGGTTACTATTTTAAGCTGATAAAGCAGCAATGTAGGCAGTGGAATTCAGTGAAATTATATATTGACAGCAGCTCTTGACTGCTTTTGTCATGCATCTTACAGCTCAAATGCTGTGCCTAGAACTATATATAACTACTTTGGGTGATGGCCCTAGTTTCATATTTCAGCAGCACAGAAATGGAGCAGTAGGAAAAAATGGGCATGAAGCACTCGTGTGAGTTGTTTTCTCTGAAGAGTTACTGCAGTAATGCTGAAAGGATGTTTAACACAACACAGACCCAGCCATAGAGTTTAGCCTAGGCCCTGCTTCATCATTCTGCATTCTAAGTCTTTCTACATTTTAGTTTAAGTTGTTGGCTTTATTGAGAGCTCTTGTCCATTATAAAACCTTACAGGCCACAAGACAAAAATATATTTCTATGTGATGGCCACAAAGAGCATGTGTTTCACAAGCATGTGCAAAGGAAAACTCAGCCTAAAGAGAGGAATGAAACCACAGTTGTACAGCAGGACACAGTCCCAAGGACCCAATGATTCTTTCCAAGCATTTCTAACTCACACTGTGAGGTGGTGCCCTAGGGTGTATGGTGGAAGTCAGAAAAAGTACTTAGATAAGTACAGAAAACACAAGCACAAGCCCATACTCACCCTCTTCAAGAGAAGAATCTTGCTGCCCTGATCATGCATAAGAATCTCCAAAAATAGTCTAATGAATGCAGAAAGGCTCCTGAGTAAGTAAAACTTGCAGAAAAGTTTTAAAATACTTTTGAAATAACTTAAATACCAACAACTTTAATTCAGTCAACTCAGGAGGTGGATGCAGGTATAGAGCAGTCTGTGAAGACCGCCTGTTGGCAATGTAATAAGAAAAAGACATAAGATTTAGACCAAAAAAATACTTTGCAAAAAAGAAAATTCTTTATCGCCTTTAACCATAAAGCTAGTCTTCACCATCTGTTTCTTGGTTTGGCTAAGTTTTAGATTAATTTTTTTCCCCTCTTTCTGTTCAATGAGCAGCCAGCTTATGGAGTATGTTGTTTTTGAAACAAGCCCTGCGTAGGGGGAATAAAAGGTTATCAGTTCATTGATTAGTGTAACGCTAGTATAACACGCACAGTAGCCTATCCACCTCTGTTGGTCATCCAGAATTCAAGCACTGATTAATTTCATTATCTGTAATATTAAAGGAACCACATGGCATGCAGAATTCCCCTGAACTCTGTCTCTGTAAGGCATTAGTATTCAATTTTGGATCCTATTTTCTTGTTTTCTCACAAAGAGAGAGATTCCTTTCTTTACGAAGGAATACCCAAAGTATTGACTTGCAAATACTCTACAGACTGAAATAGAAGCCTGCTCGATATTTCTGAATTACACATTCCTGAAACATCACTATATATATACATATGCAAGAAAACATTTTTTTTTCTGTGTGGTTTCCAATTAACCATGTTGTTTGGCCTTCATGACAGAGTATTCAGAGCATTGTGGAACACCATACCACAGCAGGTTATGTGAATATATATGTTGTACTCATTAGGAAAGTTGACCTAGGCATAGTTTTTATTATAAAATTTACATGTACCTTCAATAGCAAGAGATGAGTGAAGTTTGTGTATGATAGCAGTTTCTAACTTGTTACCTATATTTGTCTCGGGTTAAGCAAGAAAAATATTGCCTGTGTACAGATTTGACCTTCTAACAAATGAGATTAAAAAGCAATAGAAGTAATCTGAAAAAGATGAATTTTTAACATTTTCCCATACACTAAATTCCAATGAAATCTGTTACTGTAAAGAAGAAAAATGATTCTTTCCTGCATTTTAAACTGTTCTCCCAAACCACTGGAGGCATTTGCAGCTATATGCACGTGCACCCCAGAATCCAACCATATCCTGGGCTGCATCAAAAGACGTGTGGCCAGCCAGTTAAGGAAGGCGATTCTCTCACCTCTACTCCTCTTTTGTGAGATCTCACCTGCAGTAATGTGTCCAGTTTGGAGCCCTCGACACAGTAATGTCATGGAGTTGTTGGAGCAAGCCCAGAGGAGGGCCACGAGGATGAACAGAGGACTGGAGCACCTCTCCTACAAGACAGGCTGAGAGAGTTGGGATTGTTCAGCCTAGAGAAGAGAATGCTCTAAGGAGACCTTATAGCAGCCTTCCAGTGCCTACAAGAAAGCTGGTGAGGAGGACAAAGGGATGGTTTTAAACTGAGAGAAGGTAAATTTAGGTTAGAGATTAGAAAGAAATTCTTTAGTGTGAGGGTGCTGAGATTGGTCAGAGATGCTCCATCCCTGGAAGTGCTCAAGGAGAGATTGGATGGGGCTTTGAGCAACCTGGTCTAGTGGGAGGGGTCCCTGCACATGCACGTGTTGGAACCAGATTATCTTCAAGCTCCCTTCCAACCCAAAACATTCATGATGTTTCCCAAGTGGTAAGAATGGGGTTAAATGATCTGTGCCATGTTGCTATTTGCTAAACATCAGCTGGTTAGTATTGCCTAATGTTCACAGACACACAGAAAGCTGAGATTTTAATCTCTATTCTTTTCTACGGAAGGGAGGTCATGCAGGGAAGCAAACCATCTAAAGTCTGAGCGTTTTTTATAGAATAGTGTAAAATCTGCTCTTAATGGTCTGCTTTCTATCAGTTTCTCACAACTTCCCTTTATTTCTCTTCCTACTCTGGTACTTCTATTTTCCCCTTCATTTGGTGCTCAAGAAGTGAGGGACTTCACTTTGCTTTGAAACAAAATATAGGACTTTATTAGCTGGTGCTGCACATCTGCACCAAATTGCAAATTCAACCAATTGCACTGTATCATCCAGTGGCAACTGCACGCTTGTCCTCTATACAACACCAAGCCTATCTCCAGACCTACTCTATCAGTTCTCTTGGAAGGACTTTTCTAGTATTATTAACATTTCATAATAAACACTGAAAAGGAAATAAGAGCTACATGCTTCCTTCTTTGGTAAAGAAATAACTTAGACATTATTTGTGCATACCTGAGCCAAGAAACATTCTTGCTTAGTGGTGACCTCTTAGAACCACATATAACCATTCCACATAGCAAGAGTTAGCTTGTATTTAGGCAACAATTTTCAAAAAAAGACAAAAAAAAATTTTGAAAGCGTTCGTCTGCCTAAATGCTTACAAATTGCTCTTTCCTCATAGCTGCAGTGATTTAAATGTACTTGTTAAATTAGAGCAAGCCTATTTCACTATCTTAGATCTAATTTCAAAACAGCCTAACTGGCCAAAGGCAGGAAACTTTTCAGTATCCTTAAAATACTGAAAATATACTGTGCCTGGTTACAAGTCAAGTGTATCCATGGGTTCTTCCACATCAATATGCATGAATGCATATGCCGAAATGTATCCTTCCCCATTCATTTTTAAACCATAGACAACAGGACATTAAAGACAAGAGACAACTCTGTTTTTAAGCCTTGCTTCAACAACATCTCTAACTTTGATATAAAGTTATCAACATGGATTAAATTAAAACAGTTTTGTCAGTTTGGGGCTGGACTACACCACAGTGCCTACAACACTACAGTTTCAGTGATCTCCTCAGAGCAGAGACCAAACTGGTTGAGGATTCAACTGCACTGCAGCTGTGTCTGGCCAGCTCCCTAGGACAAACTACTGTCTCATGGAGGTGGGGAAGAGTGGTGCAAGACAGTCATAACAGAGCCTGGTTTGATCAAAAAGTTACAAGCCAGTCCCAATCACAATCACCAGTGAGTCAGAATCAAACATAATTAAGAACTGAATTTAACATCCTATGTCTCTGCAGGGCTGCAGCACAACTGCATTAACTTGCTGCAGCAGAAAGGAGACATCTTTATGGCCAGAATTAAAATATGTTTTTAACATCACTTGTATTATCATGTATGACTCCTGCCCTAGTCCAAAGTGCATCTAGTGTTTAACCTCCCTCTTTACACACCTGTTATTAAATACAAATTATTCTTCCTCAGCAAGACCAAGAGAGTAAAGGCTGTTGGCAATGCATCATTTATGAAAATAGCTAGTCTTGTAATTATCAAGGAAGATAAAAAACTCTTTTTCATTTGACTAATTTGTGCCCAGTACTGCAGACAGGAAGGTACACACTGTATCTTTTTAAGTGTCAAAAATATACACAACTATATTTTACATTTAAATTACTTTAAACACAACTGTTTGCCTACTAACAATCTTATGTACATTCCATTTTAAACAATACCTCTTCAATATCCTCTTAGTTTGTTAAACAAGTTTTATTTTCCTCCCAAAATACCTAATTCTACTTTAAAATCCTGGAGGGGGGAAGAGCTATATAGAAAATAGCAAGGTGTCTTACAACTGTAATGTATCATACCACATATTTTTCATAAAAACAACATATCATTCAAAAAATGAACCACTGTAAAAGTTCTCATAAGTCCAACAGGACTGTCTTTAGAAGTGTACTTTGGTTAACAGCTAATCATTCTTAAACAATTAAGGAAAAAAATATAGATATTCTTTACCACCTCTACGGATGCATTTCCTTGATGTGTTGTAGCAATCCATAGACACTTGGATATGGATGAGCACTGCAGCTATTCAGCACTCTTTACTGGTATTGTGATTTCAATAAAATGGATTATATATCAGGTTGGATTGATTTATAATTAAATTAGTCCAACTTCCTAAGATCTCTGAATAAGAGAACTCTCTTCCTATAAGACTTCTTAAGATCTCTGGATATCAGAGAAAGAATGGCAACACTAGTACTTCTTCCTCACAAGGTTGATCTCATGTAGTACTTGCAACAGAACCCCTAATTTGCATTAAACTGCCATTTTCCTACTTCTCTTTCCTGGTCAGGAGAGTAACAAAACTTTTCCTGAGCTCTACAAACTCAAGATACCCAGCCAGTCACACCAGCCTCTGAGCATTTAGACAACTGAAGCAGCACTGAACTTTATGGTAATGCATTGATTTACTCTGAGTAATTGTGCATAATTCAGGTCATGTGTGGCTTCTGTATCACTGAAATTTTACACGTTTCCAAGGAAATAAATGCCCTCAGCTTCTGGCCAGGAAGAGGAACTTGATCTTTGTCATTCTTCCCTCCTCCCACTATGAAACACTCTGATCCATCAAAAAATCACAAAAAGGCAACAATGTAAGATTCTCCAGGAAAAGAATGCTGCATTAGTCACTATGCATCAGTTAAGCTGTAAAGTAGTTAAGTCTGACCGATGAGCAAAGGCACTTGGTAACAGTCCTGTGAACAATAGTCAATGAGTCAACAATTTCAGTCTTGTGATCCAACTGACCAGCAGCGAGGGCTCAGCGGAGGAAGATTTTGTGGATGATGTAACAGAGGATTTTTTAGCACCTTCCTCTTGAAAGGGAATTGTTGCACTGTTGTGGAGGTCTGTATTCATAAAACACCTGCTGCCTCGAATATAATCTGTTCCCCTCACTAACTGCTTGTCAGACACTGGCCTTGAGAGGGGGTGTTGTGTGGAGGGACTTTCTTCAATGATTGGGGGTATCCTTTCGTTACTGAAGTACCTACAGAGGACATCTTCACCTGCACAAACAGAAGGAAGAAAACCAATTATTGCTGACTTCAACACCCTCCGTTGACATTTTCTGTTTTTATAAAGATGCTGGTTACATTTCAAATTACACAGATTTTGTGTAGCTATCAGTAGATTTATGGCTTTTTGTGTCTTTAATGTTTTTCAAGCAACATATTAAAAAAAAAAAACCAAAAGAATTCACACAGAGGATGCCAAGTGACTGTTGAATTTCAGATTCAAACACACTCAAACTTCTAGTACAAGCTACCTTCATGCAAACCATTATCATGAGTGAGGCCTAACAAACCTCATCTCACTTTCGGGATCCTCATCATTCGGGATGCTGATAGACCAGAGCTGAATCTATGTGTATCTGAATGTAATCCGTGACTAACTTAAAAGCTAAGAATACTACCCTGTACAATAGGAATTAATTTTACAGACAAAGATGTAAACACTTCCCTGGTTTTGATCATTGATTTGCAATTCTTTCTCTCTTTTACTCTTTCTTAGACATCTGACAATGGCTGCTTCTAGAGACATCCTACTGGGCTAGACAAGCCCTTGTTTTGACCCAATACAGCTTACATACAAGCCTGCAGGACTTATGTACATTTCAAGAGTTACAAAAAGCAAACACGAAATCAAAAGCAAAACCAAACAAAAAGCCAGGCACACAAAAAACCCAGCCCTGCCACCTGGTGATGACTCTGTTAGACTTGTTACTTAGCCTGATTTTAATATCTCTCCAGGTTGCTGTTTCTTGTTATTAGCTTCAATTCTTGCATTAAAATAATACAATTCAGCTTCTATACTACCTAAAATTACACATCAGCTTTCATGACTGCTTTCAAAAATAAACTAAATAGCTATCCTTTCTCATTTCCCTCTCTAACAGGATTCATAGCCTCTCAGATGCAAAAGGGCTAAAGGAGATAAAAGCAAGGAGGGGATGGAAAAAACCCACCCAACATTTTCAGCTTCTGTTTCTTCTTCATTCTTTTACAGCTGCAGAGTAGGTTGTTTTCTAAAAGCAGTCACAACAAAAAGCATCTCCTAGAAGACCCTAAATTTTAGTTTTGAGAACAAGCTTGCTTCTAACAACAGCCTTCACAGTGAGCTAAACAGGAAGACTTATCAAAAAAAGCAGTTTTATATCAATATTACATGCAGCAGAAGGGGAATGGGGAGAGAGTAGGAGCAAAATGTTAAACCTGTACTATAAAGAAACAAGTACTAAATGCCCTAATCATAATAGCCTACTTTTAACACTCATAAGATTTCTAAGACAGAAAAACAGAAGTTTGTCCTAGCACTGAAAAGACTTCCAAATTTCACAGTTATCAACTAGCATTCCTCCTAAAACCAGCAGCTGTCATGTGGGATGAGTTTAACCATATGCAAACACTTAATCCTTCATTCTTAATTCAGACACTTCCAGCCATCTCACCCCAAAGAAATTTTGGAAAGTAAGTAAAGAGAAAGAGAGACAAGACCTAAAACCTCCTTACCTTTTCTCCCTGGTGCTCGTGGCCTGGAGAAGGGCTCTGCAGCTCCTATCCAGCTCCCATCAGCAGGCATTGACAAAGGACGAGGTTTTCCTAGAAGAAAGAGAGAAGGTTATGTGGAATTATATTAAGTTTAGGAAACTAATTTTTAAATTTTTTCTTTTCACGATTAAGCAAAGGGAGAAGTACAGCAATAAACAGTTAAAATTGAAGGAAAAAATATTTCAAGATACTTTCACCCATGAAATATAAGAAAGCAATGTGCTGAGATTGAACAGCTACACTCTTGCTCATTTACAGCAGCAGTGACATAATGACCAGAAGTTTTAACCAAAGCACACATGGAAAGGGCCAATTATGGCAGCAGAGCCCAGCTGAACAACATGCATTAAAGAAATAATATCATTTAAGTGAAATAATTCAGAAGTGGAATTTCATTCACAGTTTGCACAGACTGACCTTAATATGCACTAAGTATAATGAGGAGTTTTCTAACAAATTATTTCAAGCCAACTAAAGGGTTTATCATATCAGCAATGATGAAAGAGAAATGAACTCACCATAGGACTGTGTTTTTTCCCTCATCTTGGCTGGTAAGATATGTGTTTCCATGGGGTACCCAGGCAATTGATCTGAATCAGCAATAGTAAACCTTCGCCTTCGACTCTCCTGATCGAGGAAAGAGTTGGGAGACTCAGCACCCTTGGACCCAGGCAGTGGCTGACTGAATTTGTTTCCTCCTCCATACACAAAACTTCCCTTTTCATCTCTGAAAGGACATTTCACTTCAGTTAGTAGCTTAAAGGAGTTTCATGCTACAAACACAAGCAGGTTTGAAAGACAGTTCTAGCTCCCAGTCATGTTCCTAACAACAGGCATTGTACTGCCAACAAGCTGAAAAACATCAAGTCAGGTGGTGGAAGACTTCATTTTAAACACATTTACCAAGGAAAAAAACAAGCCTCCTATGTCATGATAATTCACTTTTAATAGGCCAACAATTTAACAAACAGAGAAGTTTAGAGGTACCATCCCTGAAAAAGCTTTTGAGAAATGAGACCTTTCTGCCCTGAGGACATCAAAGCTCCTGATACACTGCCTGTTTCACAGCTGTGAAAGGGGAGTATATAAATAGATTTATCCATCTCTATGTAATGGCAACACCTATTGCCTCCACCTAAGAAATTATGCTTTTCAGTCATTCTAAGACCCAAATAACTGCCACTAGTAATTAATCACCTTCTGTTTCCATCCAAAACTTAGGCCCCCTTGCAAGTTTAAGTCATAAATTCTTAGTGTATATTCGTATGATTTTGACCAATTTCTGCAGGAACTCCCCAGAGCAATCCTTCATTCTAAAGGCCAAGGGCAGCCACTTTCAGAAGCAGTCCTTGTCAGTACTTTTGGAAGAAAAGCTACCCTCCAAAGTTATGATTTTTCAGGAGAAGGTGGGGGTTGTATGTGTGGCTTCACATCCCTGTACATGCTGCAATCTTATTGCCTGGAGCAATCATCAGCTAAGTCAGGCACAAAAGACCACAGCTGACTGTCTAAGCAAATACACACCAGACACACACCCCAGTATTTACAAGAGAACCCTGGTCAGCACATGACTTTTTTCCAGCTCTACATCAACAATGCTAGAGTGCAGCGAATGGGAGGGAGTTATTTATGGAGATTCAGGGACCAAAAATTGCACAGAAATGTTACAGCACAACAGTATGGATGCAGAGAACTTTCCCACAACACCACTATGTGGAGACCATGCCATGGAGAAAGAAACCAGCCCCTGCTCACTGCCTCCTCAGTGAGGACTGGAGAAGGTCCATGCCAGGAGAGGAAGAGAACAAAGTGATGAGGGGAGAAAAAGGAATTACTGCATAAATGCAACACAGCTTCAAAAGACCAAAACATGCGAGGTGAAATTAAACAGACAGAAATTAAACAGAGGCAAGAGAACTGCACTTCCTCCCCTTTCTGGATGCCATAGCTTTCCACTTTTGCTTACTTTAAGAATCAAAGTCAAGAAACTTTCCTTTTTTCCACAGGTCATCCAGGACAAGTTTTACAGCTCCCATTTCTACTTTCTTCCTTGTCAACAGGGATTCAGATCTACAAGCATCTGAAGCTAGATATAATTTTGTGACTCTTTAGAAAACTGGCAAACAAACCAAACACACATAATTCACCAATATGCTTGAAATGCAATGAACTGAAGAAAGGACAAAGGCATTCAGACAGTCAGCGGTTCATCTACATACTTGGTTTTATGCCAAGAAATTTGATTATTTTTACTTTTTTAGTTCGTTTTGTTTTGTTAAGAAGTGAGCATACATAAACATGAAAAATGGAGACAGCAGGTCTAGGTGGGTCCAGCTTCAGTAAAGAGATCCCTGCACGGGAGAAACACCCCCCCCCATTGTAGTGCTGCCCTGTAGATTGCAGTAATACAACCTCTGTTTCACTATTAGGCCTTACATGACAGGAGGCAAGCTCTCCTCACACAGGAGAGCAGGACACACATGTGTCCTGCAGAAAAGGATCAGAGTTTCTGTGCTGGGATATCTACATGTCACCTAAAGTGTCAGGGCAGGCCACAAAGTATGCCATGCCTGAAACCCCCTTTGTCCATCACCTTCTCAGGTCAGCTGGCAGGGTTCTGGCATGACTCGACATAGACTTGAGAACTAAAAAAAGCTAGCCACATCATACTTACCCCCAACACCACTTTT
Organism: Heliangelus exortis; assembly: GCF_036169615.1. Classification (NCBI taxonomy): domain Eukaryota; kingdom Metazoa; phylum Chordata; class Aves; order Apodiformes; family Trochilidae; genus Heliangelus; species Heliangelus exortis. The sequence continues at coordinate 52,482,851 of NC_092424.1, forward strand.
GTGTACACATAGCTGCATTTTTACAGACTACACTCCATGGGAAAAAAAAAAAAAAAAGTTGAATGAGCTGACTCTTCCTTCCTTTTGTGGCAATATTCCCATTTTATAAAACTTTCAAGTTTAACAATTTAGCACCAGATCTTTTCTATCCAATCTCTCACAAAAATCACTTGTTAATAAAAATTAAAATAATTAAAAAAACCCAATGCAACAAAAACCAGTGGACCACGTTACAGAAAAAAAAGAATTACTTCTTGCTGTGTGCAGTCAGATTTAAACAAAATAAGGTCTACTACAGTCCTAGTAGTTTATGCATTTAAGCATAAATTACACAACTAGAAAGTCTGCAAGATCTTCAGTTTCCTCAAGCTAATTTGTTCAGAGATCTAACAAGCAAGCCAGCTCAAAAACAGGAATAATAGAGGAATTATTTTGCTCAGTAGCACATACCGAGGAGAATATGGAACAGCTGGTGGAGGTGGTATGTACAGATCCAAAATGGCTGGCTTCTCCTTTTTCAGTGAGGTATCCATGGTACTTTCTGGTGACTGGGTTGAAGTCGGCAGAGGACTCGTCTGAAATTTTAGACAGATATCAAACATCTGAGCATTGATTTATCATTCACAAAAAAAAGATAATTCAGTAGTCAATAGTACTATTTCATCCCTCAGTGAACTATTCCTATGCTTAAAGAAAGCATATACATTTTCCTCCACTCCAAATTTTGGCTAGCTTTACAGTCCCTCCTGCAGAAATTCCATCACATGTAATTTTACCATTTCTAGTTCAATTTCTTCCTGCAAATTCCACTGACAGAAAAAGCAACAGCAACAAAACCCCTTCTTCTATTTTTAGATCCACTAAAATAATTCAGTGTTAAATACAGATAAGATCTGCAACACTTGCAAAGCCAGGTCACTCTGTCCTGATTCTATACAGCCCAATGCCTGGGGCACGGGTAGGAACGTGGTAAAGTTCACCACAAATTGCATCAAGTGATACAACTAGGGGAAGGGAAGGAAAATTACATTTAGTACTGCTCATCTGAGCAAGTTTGCCATTTTGCTCTTTGCAGCTCATGTCCATGTTCACAACACACTGCCAGGCTCCTGTCTGCCTCTAGGCCAGCTAAGGCGTAAGGACCCTTTCACCTTTGTTAAGCAAGAGGACTGCACTTCATCCTTTCCGTGAAGGGCCTGGCCCAGGCTTTCACTCTGTCCACTCATTTGATGGCACCTCTATGCTGCCTTTTACTAGTCAGTAGAAGGCCAAAACTACCAACAGGCTTCTCCAGTCATCCATTGCCCCAAGAAAAGGATGCTTGCCACAGCCTATTTTCCAGCCCACCTCACCTCTTCACACCAGTAACACAGTTCTTTCTTTGGGTAACCCTGGAAAAACTCAGCGCTGTTTTCTTTTCTTTGGCTCTGATTAAATATCAGGCACGATGCAACAAAAACATGCTACAAGCACTGGTGAAGAGAAGATTGAGAAGGGACCCAAGCACACAGCATCTACTCAGTTTGAGAGAAATCTACCTGCCTTGAGACTTACAATAGGTAGAGGCATTTCACAAGTTGATAAACTCTCCTCACTGCTGTAGGGAGACTTGCATAAGAACAGGAGAAGGAATGGGAAATCTCTCTGGGTTTCTTTATTTCTTGTAACCAAAAGATTTAATTAGGTTATTTCCTCCTGTAATCATTAAGTCCTAAAGCTTCTGATATACAATATGCCATTCCTCAACATGGTTGTTTAACTTATTAACCTCAATTTGTTTGCTCATTACTCAACCTGTGAATTGCCCATGCAAGCAGCTTAAATAACCTGAACACCAGTCACTCTTTCCTACCCTTAACTAGACTAAAAAAGAGGATAAATATATGGAATAATCTATTCCAGCAAAACCTTATTACTCTGCTAAATAGAGCAAGCATTTATTACTCCATGCTGATGACTTTTGTACATATTGGGAATTTTGCCTCAGTTAAGTTCTCCCCATGGCATGCTGACTGATTAAAATGCTCAACACACCTAGTCCCCAAAAGGGCATTACCAATAGTTTTTTTTTCTAAATAAATGAATACATTAAAAAAAAAAAAAAAAAACACACACACAAAAAAACGAGGAACATTTTCCCTTTTATCTAGGAACCAGAAAAGGACAGCCATTTCACCTAACCTTCCTTAAACTGTACTTAAACATGAGTACCTGGAGCATTTCTGCTGTTCAGCCTGGAGAAGAGGAGGCTCAGAGGAGACCTCATCACTCTCTACAACTCCCTGAAAGGAGGGTGTAGCCAGGGGGGGGTTGGTCTCTTTTCCCAGGCAACTCTCAGCAAGACAAGAGGGCACGGTCTTAAGTTGTGCCAGGGGAGGTTTAGGTTGGACATTAGAAAGAATTTCTTTACTGAGAGGGTGATCAGACATTGGAATGGGCTGCCCAGGGAAGTGGTGGATTCTCCATCCTTGGAGATATTTAAAAAGAGACTGGATGTGGCACTCAGTGCCATGGGCTGGTAACTGCAGCGGGAGTGGATCAAGGGTTGGACTTGATGATCTCTGAGGTCCCTTCCAACCCAGCCAATTCTATGATTCTATGATTCTGTGATTCTGTGATTTCTGGTATTCTTGTTTTTCAAGTCATAACCAAGGCTATTCCCATCCCAGTTCTACAGCTGCGTCCTCTCACCTGCACCAAGGGTGGTTTCCAGCGCAGATTCTTTAGCGGAGCAGGAGTGAAATGGTAAGAGCCAGTGGGACGTTTCTTAAGCAGCAGCCTAACTCCAGCAGGATTCTCACGCAGTTTTGCCACCAGATTTTTCAATTGCCATCCAACCTGGAGAAAAAAGAAAAAAAATAAAATTTCTTTAGTAATGTTTTTCTGAAAGCAAGTAAACAAGAAGAAAAAAACTAAATACCCCAAGTCAAACTGTCCATTTTAACTTGATCTTAAAGGGAGAAAACAGATCTAAATAAATGCCAGAATGGAGAAAAAAAAATTGCAAAGTTCTTTTTTTGGAAGGATATTCTTTTGTTTGTTTCAAATAAATATTTCTACTTAAGATGCAAATTAAACGCAGACATATCAAGCAATGCTCTTTCTACTTCAGCTCAGATCCTACGAGGATGCATGAATGTGTTCAAATTGAGTAACACCAGGATTCATAGTGAGTTACTACTGTCATGTTTATTCCACACATTAGAAAGCACTGCTTACCTGTGGTTAAGCAAAAATGTAATTTTTTAAAAATTAAATTTCCAGATGCAAATGATGTGATAAAAACTTGGTGTTTTTTTAAAAACTGTTTGTACCTGCATTTCAGTAGTTCACATTGATGAATTTTAAAAAGCAGGCCTTCAATACAACACAGAGTATTTTGCTATGATGCATGGAGCATTTAAACACAAAACCCTGCATATTTATTTTATCAAAATATTGCAAAGAACTAATTGTAATTGCAAAAAAAGAAAAAAAAAAAAAAAAAGAAAAGTCTTGAAAGTAAAACAAAAAAGCCTCAAAGATTTTTAGAGGAAAACACCAGAACCATCTACTGGCCCTGTCTATTCAGAACTTGTGGGGAGGGAGTTTTGCAGAGCAGTCACAGAACCATAGAATGTTAGGGGTTGGAAGACACCTCACAAGAATGTATGAGATGGGTTTTGAATGTCTCCAGAGGAGACTCCACAACCTCCAGTGCTCTGTAGTAAGGCAAGATTGGTAAGGTTTTTACTTACCACAGTTTGGCAATTAACCTGAATCACTTCATCACCAGCATGAATCTTCTGAGATCGATCAGCAGGGGACTGCAAAGAGGAAAACAAGAACCATGTGCTTCAGCAAGTTTTCTTCCCTCCCATAACAACCCCCACCAAGCTAAGTGAAAGATTGTACCTAAAATGAAAAGAACCGCTGAAAATTTTTACACAGCAAAACCACATTACATCCTTTATAACTTGAGAAATGCAAATGAATTAAGCTAAGGGTTTATTTTTTATTCTGAGGGAACTAGGGGTAAAAGAGGAAGGCATAGCCTACATCTATCACAGACCAAATTGTAGTTAAGTCATGGAACAGTCTCCACTGTCCTTTTACCTCCAGTTTGTACTTTAGGTCTAGACAGCAGTGAGAGAGGACTAAAGAGGAGACCTCTCTCCTAACATAGCAACTATTTTAAACCTAGCTTTAAAATAAACGTATTTAATAAACGTATTAAACAAAAAAAACAACAAAAAAAAACCAAACAAATCCAACAAAAACACCAATACATTAAGATTTTGAACGCACAGAACAAAAACATTTCACTCCACTAAACAAACCCGTTTCATTTTCCCTTTTTGTTTCCTAATGTAAATAAGAGCTACCAGCTTTAATGTGAAATTAACTGCCTGCATCATCAAGGTCAACAGATAAAATATATTCTTGCATATATCAAGTGTGCTTAGATAGCTATACAAAAAATACTTACCTAATAACACACCTTAAATGTATAATTTTCTTGGAACAAAACCCAATCTCTGGGAAGCCATTAAGGAAGAACAGCTAAGTGTGTCAATATTTATTTATATTTATCTGTGTCTGCTGACATGTACCACCTATCACTGCAGTTTTTAATAACTGTTTTGCTTCCATAACACACCAACTCTAACCAGCCTTGACAACACCCAAAGCACACAGGCATCCTACCTTGTTTTATTGCACCTTGGTCCCAGGACAAGTTCTCCTCCCACTCCCCCCACCCCATGAGTAACCACCTGGCAGAAGGCCAGCTCTTCCTAGTGACTCCAGAACTAAGCACCTGGATTATTAAGGACTCCCTTCTCCTTGTCATCACACCTTCAGAACTTATTTTATGAGAAGGAACTGTAGAAATAAATAGTGCAACACAGGGGGATTTGTGGGAGGCTCCGGCTATCATGAGTAACCCCATTTCTTCATTGTCATCTTGCTTCCTCTGAGAGGAAATGCCTCCGTGGAAGGCTGCACATATCTGAGTCAACCAAAACCATGGAAAAATGCTGGGCCAAAGTCAAGTTTGTGAAAAACAAAGCTCATTTCAAGCTGTCCTTTGGGCAGTCAACTGCCTGTCTGGAGGAGGGTGGGGGACCCTTGCACAGAGGACTCCTAAAAGCACCAGCTAGAACAACAGACACTGCAATTGCATTATGAGAAGGGAGGAAAGAGCAAAGTTTAGATCTAGGCCAATGTGATGTGGGAAGTCAAGTCACACAGCAGAACTCTGGAATCCTCTTGGCTGACTAGCATCCAACGCATGGATTTCCCTAGTCCTTCCAATGAACATTACTGTTCATTTCGGGGTGCAGTTCCACTGAATTACAACACACTGGCTTCTAGGAATAGCTACTAAATTGCCATTCAAAATATAGCAAGAAAATTAAGCTAAGACCCATCTAGGGTCATCTAAATGATCCCATGCCACCAGAAAGACAGGTGTTTGCAGATCACTCAGTCACTTGTCAAATGTTGTTTCTTGAAAGGAAAGAGCTTCACCAAAGGAAGAACCAGTGTTCAGAAAAAAGGAGATGTTTATGTCAACATTCAAAGCTACAGAAGCAATACAGCCCCACTCTAAGCTTGCAATGAGACATCTAGATGCAGTGCTTGATGGGAGCCAACGTTATGCTCTTTCACATTTATTGGATGGTAAATTTGCTGTCAAAGTGGACTCTGAATCTGTTGCAGACTCTGTAAAGAGTTATGCCAGGGTAATAGCATAAACGCTGTAAAAGATTTCACTTTTCACTCTGAACTGCAAGCACAGATTTCCACCCACTCCTCTCTGGCCCCTGGACTCAGCAGGGTATAACTAGAACCACTGGTTCTTTCCTATTCACATGCAAACAAAAAAAGCATCGTTGCAAAAGCCAAGTTCCTCCTCTACTTTTTCATTCTTTCTATAGAGTGGCATGTCTGACACCATCAGCACACCATCACCTGCCAGCCTCAGCTGCTGGCCAGGTCAACTGCACTGACTGCCCAGGAGCCTTTAATAAATTCTCAACCAAAAAGAACTCGCAGTATAAGAATAAAACAAGCAGCCATCTGCAGCAAATACAGTTGCCCATCGTAACAACCATTTCCTTCCCGCAGACTGCTCTGAAAGTCCTTCTTTTTCTAGTCTTTTTACTTTGCAAGGTAATTTTGTAACTGGACAGCTCATTGATTTCATTACTCATTACTGAATTAAGCACACTACCACCTAAACATTCCCATTAAGGGAGATTGCCTTTGCCAGCAGAGTCCAAATACATCCAAGACTTTGTTAAGCAAGATGCCATAAGTACTCAGAAAAGCAGATACAGTAACTTATTAAAGCAATTATTTTCATGCCAAGCATTTGAACTAACTCCTGTACTTGCAGAAACTGGTTTAATTAGACTAACAGTAAAACATGCAGAAACAAAATATTTACAACTTGTGCATACACAAATGATTCATCACAGCATTTAAAGTAGTAATATAATGAAAGTTATATGTAAAACAGCAAAAAGAAGTAGAAGTCTAAATCAAAGGTACTGTCAGGTAGCCTGAGTTGATATACATTTACTTCACTTACATTTTCTGTAGTTCCGGTAATTACGTGTAATCCATCATAAGTTGATTTGATGTACATTCCCTATATTTAAGTAGAAAATTAAGGACACGTTTAAAGGCAAAATAACCCCATGTAACTTATCTGATTAAACAACTGTTGGCACCAGACTGAAAACATTATTAAAACCTCTTAACAGTTCACACATTTTCTCTACGAAAGCATGCAGTCTAATATTACAATATCATAAACCTCTCCACAGACAATTTTTACTGTAATTAATTAAAATATTTACAATGACTTAAGATGACTAATATATGGAATGCATTTTAGAAGTACTGTCTGCTTGGTAATACCAAACACCACTACTTTTGCTGCCCTGTCAGTCTTTGGCCTGGAACAAAACTTTATTTCCTTACTGCCCAGTCAGCACAGGTAGAAAATCCCAGGTCTTGCTAGATGGCCACCAGCTCTCCATACCTAGCACATTTACACAGTTGGGCTACAAATATTGGCTACACATTCTTGTACAAGTTCTCTTTACAAGTCAAAATACAGACTGCCTTGTAACAACAGCTCTAGCATAAGCAATAAAAGCTCTGGCATAAGTATTTGTGGCTCTATATGTTAATGCTAACTATGAAGGAAAGGACAAACTCTGACAAAGTAAGTTCCATATGAACACCAAATTAAAAATCACCAAAAGGCTATTACCTAAAAATTGCAGAGATTTCTCAACAAGAGGTGACCAGTACAGTAGTTTCACTGTTTATAAACAAATGCCATATCTCTCTACTGTTCAGCCTACATCTGTTAGCAGTACTGACATGGAGGTGTTCAGAACTGAGTTGTTATTCAGAAGCCATGTGCGGTTTATCTTCCCAAAGTTACCACATTTGCTTAGAAGTACAAAAAAAAACAAAAACAAAAAAACAAACAAACAAAAAAAACCCCACAAAACAAAACAAACAAAAAACCAAAACAAACAAACAAAAAAAACAAATAAAAAACAAAACCAAAAAAGCCAAAAACAAAACAAAAAAAAACAAAACAAAACATTTTTTCCCCTTCATTTTTAAGGAATTCTATTTTTTTCCCCTTCGTTTCTAAGCAATTATATTTGCTTCTGAGTATCTAATCGTGTTTACCAACATCCTTGTTTCTTACTTAGTCCAAGCTAGGCTAACTTTGTTAATGCACAAGCTCAAACAAAGGAAAAAGGTCACCATAACTCCAAGAATGCATGACCAATTCAGTCAAATTCAGTGGCCCAGGTAAAACTATACAGTACAGTAAGACTGCAAAGCTTCCTCTAACAGAGTTGATCTCTTCTGCCTTAGGGACCAGGGGGGAATACAAACGCACTTACAAATTTAAAATCCCTCCAACTCATTCTAACATGTCTGTTCTTCAGACAGAAAATCAAAGCAAGATTTCCAACTCATTTCTTCATAACTACCAGTAAGATAAGCAGGATTCATTGAGTTAACTAGATTTAGTAGTTACCTAGCCACTGAATATTTAAAAGGATTGCTTGTGTTCATAGTAACAGCAAAATGCAAAAATCTTCAAATTCTTCACGATCTTGCTATAACCACACATAAATTAAGCAAGTACCATTTCTCATCACCTTCTCTCTCCCTCTTCCAGAAACCTGCTATTTAAATTAACCTGCAAAAATAATGTCTGCCTTCACAAGCATCTGTAAATGCCCAAGTACTCAGGCTAAGAGACAGATTTGCAGCATTTCACCATTACGAATTGGGTATGTATGTAAATAAGTTTGATTCCAAATACATCTCTGGCAGCCACTCCTGCACACCACCTGAAAATTAACCTTCAGTGTTCCTTCCCACACCTCTTTCTGCCCCCCACAGGATATTGATGGCTTTGAAATATCTTGCTATACATATACACACACACAGTGGCTCCTAAGATTACCTATAAAACATTATGGACATCAGGAGACTCCAGAATCAGTTCTTACCAGGCCTTCTCCAGGTTTAATGTTAGTTAAATGAACCTCCTCCAGACATGCACACTGGCTCATCAATGGATCTGTAGTTGATCGGATGGCTTTATCACATATAACATTTAAAGTCTTGGCCTATAATGCACATAGAAAGAAGAGTGACAAAATTTCTCTCATGGCTTCTTCCTCTTTTCAAAAATTGAAAGGAAATTAGTTCTAAGACTTGGGCCACTCTTCTACATGATGTTTATCTTCTTACTCTAACCTAGTACAATGTGTTTCCATTAGTGCCACTGTATCATCACAATAGACGCCAACACATCCTCTGTCTTAAAATAAACACACTAAACAGAGCAAAAAAATTTTGTTGCGAGTTTGCTTGCTTTAGCCAAAATACCTACTAAGATACTGCAACTTTTTGATGATTCCTTGTGGGAAGAACTGACAGTTTTTCATATTATTCTGTGTCTCTGCTATGAGAATAAAATTGATAATGTGTCACAGAAAGTGAGGTGCTGGCCACTGACTCAACTGTACAAAGCTTTACAGCTTAAGGTAGTAGATTTAGCACTTCAGCATTTTAGCATCAGTTCTCTCACTGTGCCTCTGAGCTGACCTTTTCTGGAATGCTTACACAAGCAAGGTTCATATTTCCTTTTGACCAAAACATAACTGATCCTAAGCCAACATTGTAACTAAAGGCAAATTCTGACCTTGTGTGTGTCTCGGTTAAGTCAGAATTGCTTTGTCTCATGTACATTTTAACTAGCAGAACAACTAAGTAATCAGAAGAAAAAAAAAAATCTTGGTTAAAAAATTGTTGCTGTCCCTACACAAAAATTTGAATAAAGCCCCACAGGGTATCCTGGGTCTTGACATTAACTGAAGCAATGCTGAAGTGCAAAGTAGTTTACAAAAGCTTAAAGAAGAAGGGAGGGAGGATTAGTACACTGTAGTTAGTTAAATGCAATCTGAACAAGCAAGGTAATCCACCTTTCACAAGGGGTTTGAATCCTTCCAAGTACACCTATGTAATTACAGGGCAGGGGGAACTGTCTTGTTGGAAGACATGGGTTTGGACTACAATGGTTCCTGAAAACAATAGTTCCAACATTTCGCTTTGTTTTACATCAGTTTTATAGAGCAGCAATAAAATAAAACAAAACAATGCTTAAGTGTGAATGTGAGGAAATGCTCAAACAAGGGAACTCCAAACAACAATACCCAATTCCAGAGTGGGTGTGCACAAATGGAAAAAGATACAGAAAACTCCCTTTTACGTGATCTGATTATTTACTGACAAAAATATTTTTAGGTATTGTGCTGTTAAATTCCTAAGCATCTATGAGCTAGCGGAAGGCGTTATCAAAGAGCACAGCCTGGGTCATGTCAAAAGCAGGAAGAGATGATTAAGTGTTACAAAATATAAAAAGCATTCCATTAAACTCCTCATTTGGTCACAAGGCTGTTTTAGACAGCCCCAAGAACTCCGATCTTCCAAGTTCAAGAACAATCAGAGACAGATTTTGATTTCTGTGGCAGGGCAGTTCTTTTACATGAAGAAGCCTAATAAGGCACAGTCTCTGCTTATTCAGGCACTAAAATACACATTAGTCATAATTGGTTTATCTGCCCTACAGTTATTCTACAGTACTATCCCTCCCTTGAAAATTTGAGGTCTAAATTCTCCTAAAAAAAAAAAAAATAGCTGTGTAATAAAACTTTAAAGAACCTGGTTCCATGCTACTATACACACCACCTGCCTGTTCACAAATTTCACTGACTTCCTCTACAGTAAAGAGTGCTCACAAAATGGCCCATAACAATGTTTACTGTGAGAGAAACTCGTGTGGAATTGGAAAACTTGTTAGTACAGTCAGCCTAGAAGCCACCAAAATAAATGTGAATGTGGGAAGCCGAGTTTCAAAAGAAATGAGTACTTACTACAGTCTGAACTTTATCTTCCATTTCAGCTACAGTACAGTCCTATAAACAAAACAAGAACAAAAGTCCTATATTAACCAATAAATATGTAAACACATCCTCTCTAGAAAATCTGCAAAACTGCTACTTTAATCTCAAACCGAAATAAATTATTCATGGTGCAGGGATTATTCAGATTAGTCTCACCCAGCAGGGCTCAAATGTACTGTTAAACATCCATTTTCTGACCCTGGTGGAAAGCAATAATAAACCTTGAGAACTAAGAGAGCATGGGATTCAATTACAGCAGACTTTTCCAGAAAACAGAACCCTGCACAGTAAAACTATGCTGTCAGAAGGCCAGGCTCATGAGCTTGTCTTATGCCAATAAATACCAGCTCAGGCACTCCTCTGTCCCAGAGATCAAAAAAATGGATGTAAAATATATTGCTAAAAATGCAATGAAAAGTGATTTTTAAAATATGCTATCAATTACATTCCTGAGGGTGAGAGGACTGCACACAAAGCATTATTTACACAGCCCAGGTACAAAAGTCTTTGGACTGAAACAAGTTCATGTAACAGGCTACAGAAGTTATCCTTGTTTTCTGCAACTACAGAATGGTTTTAGATTCTCGGATTTAAAAAGTTAAACCAGCAAGTCAATAATGAAACAAGATTCAAAATATTTCTAAGGATAAAACAAAATGCCAAACCCCAGCCATCTAAGCAAGTTTAAACTCCAAGATTTTTGCCACTGACATCTTAACTGGCAAAACAATTGCATACAATGCCCAACAGATACATCCAGGAGCAGTGAATTGAAGCTGTTCCACAGTTTTTATTATCCTCCATACTTTTTCTGTTCCTTCCTACTTACATGAGCTTATAAAGAAAGAAATCAAAAAAGCATATAGGCCTCCAGATATGGGCACAACAGTAATATATGAAAGAGCTCTACTCTATTCTCTTCGTATTTTCATAACAACACCTTAACACATTTGTAATGCCAGCAACTGAGGTCACACTTTTTACAGCCTGTCACCAAAAGCCTAAAGACCTTTCCTGAACACTGCAACAAAAGTCAGGCTCCATTGATGGGCATCAGCATAATTTTGCTCCGCTGAATACATCTGCGTAAATCAATAGTGAATGTCACCTTGCATTATGCAGCCCAGTTGCTCAGTATTGCAAGATCCTTCTGCTCCTCTTAATTTTTTCCCATTAATTATTATTTTATCCTTAAAGTTTGCCACAAAACTTAAAGAAACTGCAGAGCAAACTGTTTTGTATCTATATAGCTGTCATTAATGCGAACAGGACTCCTACTGCATTCCAGTCTTATCTTGTTATTCATCCATTTTCACACAACATTTATGATTATGCAGAGCACTGTAAGTTGCATGAGAGCCACACTGGCTTCTTCTCCCCTAGGAGGACTGACTATTTATTCCTACACTCTTTCCCAGTAAGAATGACTTTTCACATCTAAAATTCAGCAAAAGTTTTTACAGCTGTAACTCTCTCTCCTACACATCAGTGGATTCTTTCAGATTACTCTAAAGTACCTGCAGAGTCCCAGAACAAATTAGTGCTGATTTTTCCCCCATTAATGAGTTTTCTCAACCAGCCCCATTCTTTACTATAGCTCGCATCAAATTGGCAGAGAAGTACTCTAACACTTTTTAACAGGATTAGGTTGTATTTGCCAACTTCCATTTCCCTGCCATCAAAGGCTGAATTAACTAACAGATTAGACACCATTTTTAGCAGTTTTATTAATACAGTTCAGTGATCTCATATCTCAGTTCCTGTAGCACTCTTGGGTGAACACCATCTGCTGCTAGAAGTGGTTACTGTTCTACTTCACAGTCTGCAAATCTGTAGCTGTAAATCACTGACTCTTGCAATTGTAAACAGCACTGAAGCAGGGGCATTTAGCAGCGAGACAAACTTATGTGCCTTTGAGCTTCTAATATCCAAACACTATATTTTCAAGACAAACCAGCTGATATAATTGGGTGTCATTATAAGCTGACAACTCACAGGTTGTTTCTGTCCTTTGACAGCATTCCCCCAGTATGAGGAGAGAATCAGCCATGTCACAGGACATGACTCTTTAAACAACATATGGCCATGAATTAATGGCTAGAAGCAAGTTTGGCAGGAGCTGAAGCCTGCATGTCATGCTTCACAGCCAAAGCAGTGGCACACTGTCAGAACAGTTGCAAAGACAGTATTAATCAGAGATCTAAATTACATCATTTGACCAGATTGCCACAGTTACATCTTCTTTTAGCTGGTACCAATATGAGTGCTCAGCACACAGCTGATAGATGAAAAGTTTTGAAGCAAAACACTACAGTCACATATTATGGGTGGAAGAAACCTAGCTGGCAGGATTTGTATCATAAAGGTGGCAGCTCCTTCCATTCGTGCAGCATTGCCCATCTGCTGGCTCAAGCACTCTGTGTGGGATAAGACTCAAGTCTGCAAGCATGGGTATACCTACCAATGGAGTCATAATTTTGTGTGGAGTTAGCATGAATAACTGTTCCTCAACATGTTGTCTGGAACTTGAAAATCTTCAAATGAAGACCAATTCTTTCAAAAACTAATCCTTGTTCCATTAAAGCTCAAGGAACTATGAGTAGACTTTAAAGTACACTCACTTATGATACAGCCAGCAATAGCAAAAATTTAATATTAGGTCAAGGAAAAAACAACTTAGAAAAATGGACAACTGAAACTGACCTTCACAGACCTTCAAAGTTTGAAGTAACAGCTCATTTCCAGATCTGACTTCCCATTAGCACTCTGCATCCAGCAAGCACATGACTTTCCCAATTAACCCCCTTTCTTCCCTTTTGGAAAGCAAAGCAGAAAGAAATCAGCTGACCTTCTGAACAGTAGTAGTGAGATCCAAGCAGAGCTGAATGATACTGTTCTTCATTGATGAAAAGTCAGCAATACCTGTAAATGGGGTCCTGCAACAAGAGAAAAATCACCTTAGCTCAAAGGGACAATACTTGTCCTGTCTTATCTTACCAGTGAGGAATAGCAGTGAGAGCAAGAGATGTAGCTGACATCCACATGTGAGGACACTGTTTTACAATATAACTATTCCTGACTGCATAGTCCCACTACACCCTTGAACCAAAACTGGTAAATACCTAATCCTGTGGTAAAGCACATTTGGAGAGCAAAACCAGAAGAAGCCACTAATTCTCCAAACTACCATTCTCTCAGCTGGACAATTGAGTCAGATCATACTGCATTGTAAAAATCACCCCTGAGTTTGCCAGTGAATAGATTTCTAGCTTACATATTTTTCATAACTGAATTGAGGTTGGCAAGAAAAACACCCAAAAGTTCTCTGAAAGAATAAAAGTGGATTTTCACAATTTACACACCAAGGCGCAGTGAGGCCCTACCTTAGAAAAGGATCATTATAGGTAGAACAGTTTTAGAGCCTATAGCCTCTCACCTTAGACCCTCCAGACAGCTGAAAGTGGTGGTTCAGAAGTTACCCCAGCAGATCTGGAAATGGACAAGCCAGCCACCTTGCTGACAGTGAGCTGCAGAGGAAATTTAGGGCGAGCTGCCAGCAACAGGGTGAGACGAGAGGATCAGGTGAGAGGCACAAGCTGTTAATGTCACTGCTGGGACAACAGAACTGGCTTCCTCCCTGGAGAGGAGGGATATTGAAGGATAAAACCTCTCCTTGCTGCCAGTCCTCATGCTGCTCTCCTCCTAACCTTCCTTCTGAGGAAAGTTGGCAAGAAGCTTGAGAACTTACGTTCATCTGTTATCCTAACCTGCATCCCGCTCAGTGCCCAAATGTCTCTGTTGCCTCTTTGGTTCAGCTGCAGCTGTTACAAAAAAACTCCAGCTCTTGTCAACAAAAGAAGTAAATAAATAAATAAATGCAGAGAGAGAGAGAGAGAGAGAGAGAGAGAGTGTCTTTCCCCTACTGATCAGTTTTCACACCACAGAGCAAAGGCCACAATTTCAGCAAAACATTAAAAATTGGTTTGAAAATGACCTGCCAATGACAAGTAATAAGAAGGTGAGAGAAGGAAGTCACATGTATGAGGAACTGGTCTGAAAACTGGTTACCTCCCTCAAACAGGAAGACTCCTGCTTTTATAAATACAAGTTTGGATGCAATGCTAAAAGGTTCAGTGGTTTTAGATAGAGTGGAAGTGCAAGAGTAGATATCCTAGATTAAACTTGTACGCTAGAGGCCTTCTGGCAAGACCAAAAAAGGGTTGAACAAGATCAAGTTCTTTAAACCCAAGCATCTGGAAATTGTCCTGAATGGAGAAACAGTTCATTATAGCAGTAAATTAAAATATGAAAATTTTGTTCTTACCTGTCTAACCATGCAAGCAAGGCTTTAGCAGCACCAATAAGCTCTACCACAGAAGTAAGGAATTCATTAGGGGGCTTGCGAGAAGTATTGCCATCATAATTTGAACTTTTCCTACGGCTGCTGATGTAATTTTGCAGATTGTTGGACGATGCTCGCAGTTTGAGAACCAGGTTCTTCATATTATCTGTTTCAAGGCCATAGTTCTGCAAAGAATATTATTAAGTTTGATAAATTGCCCTAATGAGTCCTGCTATTTATTATACAAGTTACAAACTCATCTGGGGTGAAAGGTCTGAAGATTTACCCATTCTTTTCTCGTTTGTTCTTTGAGGCTCTTTTGCTGAATACTTTTGTGAGTGCCAAACCCCCTAAGTTTGACATTAATGAGATTTCAGGACACTTTTTCGAGGACACTTTTCAATCAGAGTGAGGTCTCTATGTCCAATAAGATGCAATTTAACTTTGAAATGTAATTGGAGCAACAGGATTGAGTTGGTTTGCTTTTTGTTAAAAGAAAGCAAATGATGTTTTTTCTTAAAATGTTTTGTATATATACATATAAACAGTGAAGTAACATTTAATTCACAACTAGAGATAATCTTCGTCTGGCAAGAGATGAAAACATCTACAGGAAGCAAATGTAGTTTCACAGTCAAAAGCTGGAATAAATATTAGGATCACAAGTTTTCAGTAACTGTGCTCCTTGATAACAGCAGTGTAATTATTTGCAAGATTGAAGACTGCATTAACACTCTACATATTAATTAGAACCATCCTTAGATGTATTTTTCATGCAACAGGATCTTTATAAAGATTTGAAACCTAGTAATCCATAAATCCTGCCTGTAAATTCAGCTTTATAAATTCAAATCAATCTCCCAAACAGAGAAATGTTACGTTATTTCTGTCCTGAATGCAACTGGTTTTGTAATCGAGATTATCTTCTTTCTGTTGTCAGTGTGCAAATGTGTGAGTTATGATTATGTAGCAATATGTTGCTGATTATCTTTGCTTTTGAGCAGCTGTGGGCATCTTCTAAAACTTAAGACCCAGGCAATGCCTAAAGACAGCAACACACCTGTTTGCCTTTTGGTGCTGCAGAGCTATACTATCTATTGTTTCTTCTTTCACTCTTAAGAAAACTAAAGAAAATCTCAATTTCATGCTATTTCAAGTTTTCAGTGGTTCCCACCACGTCCACTTAGGATCACAGCATCACCCAAGCTGGCAGGATGCTCATAAGGTCTCTGTCCTGCTTGCAGCAGGCTCAGAGGTAACTGAGCTCAGACCAGCTAATTCAGGGTTTTATCCAGTCTGGTCTTGAAAACCTCCAAGGACAGAGACTTCACAGCTTCTCTGGGTGACCTGGTCTTCTGCCTGATTATCCTCAGGGTGAGAAGGTGTTTCCTTAAACCCATCCTGAGCTTCTTGTTCCAAAGTCTCTCATCCTCCTGCCATGTACCAGCACAAGCTGCTTGTCTCTGTTCATCCAGACCACATCCATCCATGGCAGGTGCCGGGGGGGCTGCTTTAGGTCTCCCCAAAGCCATATCTTCAGCATGCTAAAGAATTCCCATTCTTTCATCCTCTCCTCACAGGTGAGTACTGCAGCTCTGACTAACCTTGTGATGCCTTCCTCTAGTTTGTACGTGTCTTTCCTGTACTTGAGGGCAAAGGGTAATGAGTGTAACTAATGAGTAAAGGGTAATAATCACTTCTCTTCCTCTCCTGGCCATGTTCCCATTAATGCAGTCCAGGGTACTGCTGACTTCTTTGCTGCCAGGGCATACTGCTTGCTTGGGGCTCCGCTCCCTTCACATCCAAGTGTCCATAAAACAGGCTGGAATATCTTATATTAAGTAAATTAGAAAATATTAAATGGAATTTTTGCTCCTCAAAAAAGCACAGAGAAGCAAGGAGAAATTTCAGCTACTCAGCTACCTTTAAAATACCTATCACATCCCATGGGGAAGATCCCAGTGGGTGTAAGTTACAAGTGCCTCCCCCTGATGGCTCTTGGCAAGGAAATTCCCTTAAAGTGTAGAAAGGAATAGGGGTTGAGAGGATATATCCAATTTAAAAAATGCTACTTGCAAGAGCAAAGGATACCCTTAAATTTCCCAGAATCACAGAGAGGGAAAGATATAGATTATTAAACAATGTTAAAGTACTTGCACACTGTCACGTGTGAACTTGTCACATTCCATTTTAACAGAAAAAAACAACCAAACAAAACCAACAAAAAACACACACCCTAAAACAAAGAGCATCATATTCTTCACACAATATTGCATATTAGTCCATTTTTGGGTGAATACTTTTTCACCAACAGGCCTGTCTGTGAGGTTTGTTCCAGTGACCACAAGAATTTGAAAGTGGCCATGTGCCAGAAACCTCCTCCTATAACAGATGGAGGTCAAGGATGCTGACCTTCTGTAAAGGGACAGAAAATACAAGAGAATTTTCTTCTGTATGATGACATAACTTAATCACTCTGGTCAAAACCTGAGAGTGTCTACGTAAATTTAAGTGTCTCCTGGTCTTTCTGTCATTCAGATGCAGAAATTATGGCCAACACTTGTGGGCGTTTGTGATTAGAGCTGGCCCCAACACTTAAGAGAACACGTGTTGATATATTAGGTTAGATTTTGGGTTTGGCCCTAAAACATTCACAAGCTTATTACACCTTATTTATACAGTGGGTCACTCCAGTGTGACTTTTCCAGTTCAGCCTGTTTTTAAATAATTCCCTAAAGTAGTTCTCAGTTGTGAGATGGACTTCAGCACACAGGTGTGGCCCTTGGAGTTAACAGGGCTCCAGCTTATCACAACCAATTTATCCAGTTACTGCACTAAGCTTTCCTACGACTTGTCCCAAAGACTTGATGGAGTGCACCCGAGATGTCTAAGCCACTCTACCCATCCAGCACAACAGGGAGCATCTATCTTACCAGAAGAGGTTACCAAATTCTCCAACCTTGACCTGTTTGGTCTCATACACAGAAAACATTGCACCCCTCCAGCAAATATAACAATGCTTCTCTGCAAGCTGACACTGACCACTTCAGACATAACAACCTCCTTTCTGCTATTTTTCTTCTCCTTCACTTGCAGTGTCCAGCCTGTTGAGAAGGCTGGTTCAGGGAACCAAACCATGCTAAAAAAATCTATTCCCTTTCTTCCTGTAGTGAGCTCTCAGCCGTTTTAGCTCCTTGAAGTAGCTCACCTAAGGGCCAGGTGAGTCCAAGTAAAAAAATGACTAATTGGAGACCAGGAGAGGTGGAGACAGCACCTGACATGGGGTTATTTAACTTGTCATGGAGCTGTAGCTCTAACTTAGGACATACAGGAGCGTGGATAACATGGCAGCACACCCAACAGCCTTTACAGAGACACACAGCTGAAGTGCAAGGCTTTTTTGAAATATATTTACAGGTGTCCTGGTTTGAGCCAGGATAAAGATAATTTTCTCTCTTGTAATTTTGCTATCAGATGAGCCTTTTGTAAGTAGCCATACTTGCTGAAATTTACAGCTTCTCAGTCAGTGTCTGCTTCTAGGAGTGATTATGCTCAATGTTTATAGCTACTGCTAGAGACTGGTACGCAGAGCCAAGGACACTGCTCAGTTCTGAGGAACATTTTGACCACTGGAACGAGAAAAGGAGTAAAGAGGTCCCACCTGCAGCCCTCCTTTAGGGAGGAGCAGACAAGATAAATGACCAAAATTGACCAGAGTATTCCATCCCATACACATCATACTCAGTATAAATTTGAGGGATCACAAGGGTCAAACCCTTGCCATTCTTTCCCTTCCTCTTCTTCTTCGCCTGTCTCTGTTTGCTTTGGCATCCTGGGAGGATCCCGTCCGTTCGTCTGCCTGTGGTCCTGATCCCTGCCAGCCCTTATCTGTGTGTTCCTGCCTCCAGCTCCCAACTGCTGCTGATTCCAGGAGTCCAGCCTGGACTTTCCCAGGACTGCCCTGCAGCCTTGGTGGTGACGTGAGAGTTACTGGGGGGGGGAGGAACGTGGTATCAATTTTCCTGTATATTTGTATATATTTAGTAATTTTTCCTTTTTATCATTACTGTTTCACTAAAGCTGTGTAGTTTAGTTTCCAACCCATAAGTCTCTCTCTCCTTTCTTTATCAGGGGGCTGGGGGGGGGGAGGAGTTAACAGAGAGCATCTGTCATTCAATTTAATTGCAGGGCCAGCGTTAAACCATAACACCAGGACTGAGGCTACAATATTTAACAATTCTATTATTTAACAAATCAAAAGGTTTTAGATGTTGCTCGTGAACCAAAGAAGACATTACATTTTCCTGTTGCTCCCAATTTAAAAGTCAAAGTTGCTTTCATCAAAGCAGGCTGAAGCCAGCAATTAAGAGCACCCTATCCCAAACACTCTCAGGTTGTTACTCATTAACCTGAGGAACCACAAGCAGGGCAGGAGCAAGACACAGCACACACACATACACCAGAGCACATGTGCACAAGGGTGCACTCTTTACAAACTCCATTGCACTTAATGAGAAAAAGTACACTAACCAAATAATTGCTAAAGGCCAGACAACTAACATTAAAAAATAATTATCAAAAAAAGTTTGGCTAACAGAGCTCAACAGTTGGGTCTGAGCTGATCCAAATCTCTGCTGTTGCCCAGGGGCAGCACTGTCTTTCACTTCACACCTGTGCTCATGTACTGTAGCATGATGAGCTGGGTCTGCTGGCTGATCCAACTGAAAACCAGCTCTGGGAAAAAGAAAATAATAAAACTGAATGCCTACTCAAAAGGTGATCCAACTTACTGCACATCTAGATAAACACTGGAGTTAACACAAGCTACTGTCACAGTCATTCATTCTAGCTCTCTCCCTTTTAAAAATAATTGCATTCTAAATAATCCTCTGGGGTCCCAAAGTTGCTAATAAACAGCACTAAATATGAGACTTCTAGAAAGCTGAAAACTTTTGACAAGAATTAGCCACAAAGAATAACCCTTCTTGTATGCATGTTCTATTTTATCTTATAAACTTATATTTTGTAGCACTGCAAATGTGCTGGCTGAATATTACTACCAGTGAAATTATTAAAGGCACAACTCTAGAAATTATATTCTTTTTGTTTTGTGGTTTGTTGTTTGGATTTTTTTGTAGGTTGCTTAAAACTAGTATCTCTTCATTCTAACCTCAGGAAAAATCAGCTGTATTTTTGCTTCCAAACTCTCACATCCTATAACAGATGTAAAGATTGAAAAATATAATCCAAAGAACACATTAAAATTAATACATTTGCATACAGATTCCTGTTAATGCTTGCTTTGTTCTATATTTATTAAGCCCAAACAAGCAAATCAACTCATCAGGGTGTTATGAGTAAGTATTCCATTTTCACTACCACTCTATATGCTTTTTGTCCCAATTACTTGGTTGATAAAGCTTATTTTCTGGATCCCTGCCCTGCTTTTGTGGTTTTGCATGAGTTTAAAAAGCATATTTATGTATCTCTGTTCCCTCCTCCCCCAAATACCTCAGTCAACTCAGACATATCTTTCTGCTAACCCTTTTCTACCTCAACCAAAATTGACATTGACAAAAAGATAGGGGCACTGAAGTTGATGTTTCCCTCTGCCCCATCCAGGGAATTCAGTATCTTTGAAATGTTGGGTAAATTCCTTAAATAAGCCTTCAACACCTGTTCAGAAAAATGCATTAGGCCAGCTTGAGAGCAAGAGAAATGTGTGTTCACACAGGAACCAAAGCAGTAGAGAAAGATCTATTAGTATCTCAGCTGCACTGGTTCCAGAGTTCACTTTCTGTGGCAGCAAACCCGTAACTTGCAGATATATTTTCAGCTTGGCAGTGTAGTTGCCAAAAAGGGATCTACCCATATAAAAACTGAAAGGGGGCTGGGTTATTCCTGATTTACTGAGGCTGGAAAAAAAAAAAAAAAAAAAAAAAAAAAAAAAAAAAAAAAAGTATGTATCAGTGTTTGAAGAGAGTGCAGAAGAAAGAAGATCTAAATACAGCTTCTCTGCTGTCTTTAGAGCTGGAAGTGTTTTGTGGCTTGATGGAACCTAAGCACCAAATTGAAGGAAGCTCAGGTGGAAAACTGCCAAGGCAAAACTGGACAAAAACGGGAAACTCCTCTTGAGTACTCCAGGCCTGAGGAGCCACCAAAACTCCCTCTCAGCCCCTTTCCCACCAAGAGGGACAGCATTCAAAGCCTGATCTCAGGCTGGTCCAGATAATGCAACATTTTCAGTATGAGCTGAAAGCATTAGGGGATGAGGAAGACAGGAAAAAAAAAATCCCCAAAATAGTTTTTTAGCTTTTTTAATTCAAGACTCCAACTATTAGGGAACCATCACTGTAAATAACACACAAACAAACATTCACTAAATTATATCAGCAAGACCCACTTTTTAAGAACTAATACAGATGGAACTTTTATTTTGTCCCACAAAAAGAATAGAACAAAATGAAAAATTTGCTGTAATGAGAACTTAAAACATCTCATGCCCTCAGGAACAAAAATCAATGGTGATTTTACACAATTCCAAAAACTGAAGGAAAGGGGCATCAAGGTGACAAAGAGCATAAGCAAAACACAGGAATTCTTCCTCCACCTTTTAAAAGGAAACAAGGACATTTCAACACTGTCTAATGCACTAACTTGAGCTGCATTCCACAAAGGATTTCTAGAAATGAGTCTGAGGTCAAAACTTTTGTCTAGAAAGGAAATTAGAAGGAAATTGTAGGAGATAAAACACAGCTTTAGGTTCTGGCACCTGTCCAGCTTTGTTCATTTTATTCTACTATTTTAAAAAGTAAGAAGAAAGAAGTGCCTTTGGGGGCTGCCACATCTATTACTTCAGTCAGGACTGTATACAGCACAGAGCACATTCACTACCTCAAACCTCTTCACTCACCTAATAAATTATTCCTTCCCTCAAAACGAACGGCATTTCAGGCTAATTTCTGTTCTTCTATTAGATTTTCAACTTAAGTGTTAAAAATTTAAGAGATCAAACACTGAAGAGAAATCAAATGGTTTTTAAATATCAGTCACTCTTTGGGAAACATTTCAGGTTTCATGAAGTTATTGCACTAAATACACTTCCTTTAGCATGGTTTATCCAATTTGTTTCTGGTTATGGAGTACGAATGATCCCTGTAGCACCTCTCTGAAGCAAATAAAGTGTGTATCCTACAGGCAGTAAAGACTCTCCATTTTAAGAAGAGTATGCTTGGTGTTTCAAGCTTTGCCTCTTGAAGGGAAGGCAGGCCAGAGCTGGCCAAGGAATCATCAAGCAGCCTTTCCCACCCTTCTCCCTGATGTAATCATATACTCCTCTGGAGCTCATTCACTGCAGTACAATAAACACATCTTCAGGAGTTTTTACATAATGGCTGCACTAGCAAAACAATTTAAATATACTTCTTCTTTTCAGAGTGTGTTTGTTTTAAAAATATGTGTGTAGTTATACACCAGGAGTAAGACACAGTAACAGCCTCAGTTCCCAATCCAATGAGAGCTGAACTCCACTGTAACTGAGTTAGCAAAACATCCCTCATTTCAATAACACTTTATTCTCCTTGTATACTACAAAATTGACCTAGACCTGTTTCAACTGGCGTGAGAAACCATTAGCAGCTGTCATTTCAATAGTCTGTTTTCTGTCTTCTACAACAAATTCACTCAACTCAGTGAACAGTGATTAAAATTGCTACCAGCAGGAGCCACAAGATGTAACAATGCCAAGCAAACAAATTCTTTCTTTAGAAGTGCAACCAAATGAATTAGCTTTGCATCTTATCAAGGAAAACTTAGAGCTATTTAATGCAAAGCTTGCAAGGATTAAACAAATTTTTATTGTTTTCATTTACCATGATGTGTAGCAGAAAGCAAGAGACACATATTTTGGCCTTATTAAACATGCCTTAATTATTCACCCAAAAGAACAGTTTAAGAAATTCTGTGCATGCTTGTTCACAACTTAACTAACCAGTGCACATAAGAGATCCACAGCCTCCAGAACCAGTTCTTGATGTCCAATCCGTGAGATACCCAACTCTTCGAGGTCCTGGTGAGAAATCTGTAAGAGCTGTTCTCCATTTATTTTCTCTCTTTCAAATTTATGGACATACTGCTGCAGGCAATCATCCAGGCCTATCAAAGCACAAAAGGAAGAGAGAAAAAGAGATGTGATCACAAATTTGTTTTTTTTTTTAATTTGTCAAAATTAAAAAGGTAAACAAAAAAATGAAAAGACACAAGACAAATTCATACACTCTATGGTCTATGGTTCCAAATTATAAATGAAACATATGAGATTGAGGACTGGAATTTGTACCTCAAGGATAGAGACACACAGGTTGTGTGGGTCACCTGTCAGTGCACAACCAACCTGCTCCTCGGGGATCAAGCTCAGCAGGTGAGAACATCACTTTGGTGCCTGCATAGTCAAAACTATCAGGGAGCATGCACAAACTCAGCTATGATAGTAACCCAAACCCTGAACGACAAGGAAGGCAACGATAACAAAAAAACAACTGAAAGGGGGGGAAAAAAAAAAATAAAATTCAACAAGGCAAGGCAAGCAGAAAGGTCTTGCCCAAAGTCTAGTTAAACAAGCAAACAAACAAAAGCACAAAAACCCACAGTTCCCCATCCACTTACATGTAAAATGGCTGAATGAATGATGAGAGAAAAATGCAACAAAGTAAGCAAAATTGTGTTTGGCTCCTTTCATTATTCCTTTGATTTAAGAGACCCTGCAGCTTCCTGAAACAGCCATTTCTTCTCCCTTGCTGAGCATTAACAGCACACACCAAAAAGAAGCTTAATTCCGCATTTGTATCTATGATGTATTTTTAAAACAGTTTATTTTGTCCCAGCAATATCCCCAAAATCCTCACTTTAAATCGTGATTCTATGACTGTTCCTTACAGTGTATTTTCCCTAGTGATTAGGGAAAGGACTTATGGCTTTCATTTAGTTAACCAAACTTCATGTGTTAATTCTGTTTAAGAATCTGTCATCTGCTCATTTCTTCTGTTCTTAAAGATTCTGTGCACAGCAACAGTCTGGGGAAAACAGCTGAATGAATGTTTTCCTTTAAAGATGATGCAGTGCTCTTAATGCTCTATTCCACTTCAACATATTAGCCAGCACAAAAGGAACAGATCTAATTAGCTCTGTTTTGTAGAAATACATCACATCTACTGAAAATAGCTGATAAAAGGCAAAAAAAAAAAAAAAAATCAGATTACAAACTTGACATCTATTTTGTAACATCCACAATAGCTACATTGTTTGACCTGCAAGTCTTATAAAATTGAAGCTTCAGCTGTATAAAGGATGTTTATCCACTGTGCTGGCTCAAAAGGAAGCCATTGAGATGGACAGGATGTTGAATGCTGCAGATGAGAAACACGAACAGCATCCTGAAATACAAGAAAATGAGAGCCAGAAGACCAGCACTCATTTCCACTCATGGAGCCACAGTATCAGCCAAGCACTGCCAAGAAAACATTTGAGAGAAATCACAAGGGGGGTTTCTAGGAGTCACATGAAACACTTTCTTTTCATAAGAGCAGCATGAGCAGTCACTGGTGCTTTGCAGTGTCTGGGTCACAGCAGATCTGTGGGTTATGGACTCTCATGGGTTCAGGCTTACTTAACAGATATCACTTGCCTTTATAACATCACTTGCTTAGAAAATAATGACAGACACCCTGGCACTTAGCAGTCACCCCTTTACATGACCTGGGCAAGCTTAATTATTGCAGTACATTAAAATCTGGCTTAACAAGCTTGATTCCTCCACGTGCAGAGCTACTAGTGACTACAGCTTGATTTTTAAGCATAATTATGAATGGGAAAAGCCACATGCGAGACAAGCAGAGTCTCCCAGGGCTACAGTTGTTTGGGGTTCACTCTCGTTTCTTCCCATCTGTCTTGGCAAGGCCACATAAATTTTGAAAATTGACCCCAGTGTTCTCTTTCCCACAGGCACCAAATTCTCCCTTAGGCTATGCAAAGTCTTTTCCCAGGAAAAATAATACAGAGATCTGGCCTTCATTGTTTAACAATTTATTTTTTTAAAACAAATTCTCAACCAAGGCTGACATACAGTGCACATATTTGGCATTCCCAATTTTTAATGCCATCTTGCAGACACTTTTTCCCATCATTTGCCATTGCAAGCCCATAGTTTCCGTTACAAATTTCACCAACTAAAATAAAACACTTTATTCAGCGTGCAAAGTTCTTATTTTTAAAGTTTCTTGGACACAGCATTACTTTTGCCTACTACCCTCTGTAGATGTTCATTTAACATGTAGATCCTCATTCTATACTAAAATGAGAGTCACAAATGTATATATGCCTCTAAAGAAATGCAATTTTGGTTTTCAGCTTGCCTGTGTTGTTTTGTTCCATTTTGTTTTAATTTATGCTTGTCTGTTCTTGAAGGTCTATTAAAACTTGAACAGCTACCTCTGAAAGATATTTTTTTTTCTGAGTTCTTAAAAACAATACTTCCAAGATCACATGATAAGAATACTTTGCAAATTGAAGTATTACCCAAAAAAAAAAAAAAAAAAAATTAAAATCACACAAATGTAAATTCAAAACAGTCAGAGGAGCAGCCACTGAGATAGAAATGTACTTAAGATTAAGTGACCAAAACTATGCAAAGCAGGAAGTGAAGATAGACCCACACACTCATGGCAAACATTCACTAATGGTTTAAGATGAGCTGACTAACATAAGTGTTATTATTTTTACTAAGAAACATATGGGAAAATCTTAAACATTTTAATTGAGATTATAACCACATTTATAGCCTGTTGTTTAATTTTACACCATGAAATGTTTAATCATATGCAAACCAAAAAGATTCCAATTTCTCCCAAGAGGGAAAGAAGCAGCAAGGAAAAAAAGACTCATAAATCAGTTTACTTAAGAATTATTAAATGTTTTTTATCGAAGTTCAAAAAGTCAGCATTCAAAGGTCATCGGTAATATCTAAACGAAGTGCTCATTTTTTCCTTCTTCCAAGATCTCATTTATTCCATGCATTTTCTCTTTGAATTTCAGAGACTCCTATAGACTTGGTACTGCCAGTTAGCAGTCTGCATATTGTTGAGTCATTTATTTTTGATATTATTATTTGAGACATGAATTAATGCCTCAAATAAAAAGTAGTCTACATTACTCAGAAAGACTTTCTTACATGTGTCATTTTCAACAATGTTACCAGGTTCAAGAAAAAAAATAAAAAAACCCCACCACAATTAAGAGTAACACCAGAAAAGAAAATTAGGTATCTCCTTTACCCATTGAAGACCCCTTGTAAAGTCTCATCTGATCATTTTATGCTCAAAGTGTGTTTAAAAAGCACTTGCATCAACTGCATGTGTCATCTTTGTATTATTCCTTAACATCAAAATTATGCACAAGAGATAGCATCCTTCCTAATTACATATTTTTTAGAGAATGATGAAAGATGAAAATAGGAATAGCAACACAAGTTTTAAAACAATAATAGCAGTGATTTTGAGGGGAGGAAGAGAGAGAGAGGCTGGTCTAGTTAGCATTGTGAAAACCCTTGTGAGAAACTGCCTTGTAACTTGAACAAAACTTCACAAATTTTGGCAGGTGTAAAGATGTGCAAGAGATCCTAAGAGCTGTCTAGACTTTTCTGTCTAAAATAACCTTCTACCACCAGGAAAAGCACCCCAGAAGACATTCAATACCTTGCATTCATGCAAAAACATTAGGACAGGGCTTGTACCTACAGATTTGCACCGATACCAATCTCAGTCTGTTTCCAAGATTCAGAAAGTTATTTTGAATAAGAATTAAGTGGAAAAAAAAACTTTGAAGGAGAAGCTTGGGTCTAAGCCATAACTATCAGTTTACTATTCAGAGAGAATTAGCATTTCTACTGTTGATAGATGTCAGCCTTTGAGCAACAACATATCTGACTCCCAAAGCACTAGAGATGCGTTCTATAAGGTAAAGCCAGTAAGTGATGTCATGGTTTTTTACTTCTTTTGTGCTAGACAAAAATCAAATAATTTGCCTAACAGAAAGCCATAAAAACAGTTCACTAATATATTATGGCCATGGGTCCAAAACCAGCTGACTTCCCACTTCTTTTTTCCTCCCATCACCCCTCCCTCTTTCTCCCTCTCTTCTCTTGTTAGACCACAGTCTATATGCTCCAACAACAGGGTGGGGAGGAGGGCAGGGAGAGGAAGGGGGAGAATAACAGGACGAGGAACTGAGGAAGGACTACAGAGAAGAAGAACTAGAAGGTAACAAGGATTATTTCTGTTGGACCCTTAAACACATTCTCAGGGTAGCTCATAAATTGCCAAATCTGACACAAGACAGTGGGAGTAGCAGAAGCCTCTTGAACAAAGGAAGAGCTTATAAGTACAAGACTCACTCCGTCATGTAGCATCACCATCAGGATCATTGCTCACTGTCTCAAGGAAATATAGCCTTATTATTATGCAGATTTACTTTATCTCTTCTGTTAGGTGACTTGTTAGTAAACTGACAGCACCTGGTGTCTCAGGGTAACACAACCCTCAGACCATCAAGGTGCTTCCTTGAACTTTGGATAGGCGGCTAGGTGGGCCACCAAAGTCTTTTTTTGCCTTACCATCTTAAGAAACACACATTCAAATGTTGTAAGAATCTGAAACTGCCAGCTAAGTCACTCTTATTCTCTTCAGAGTCTATTAATTTGCCACTATTAGTCTCCAAAGATTTCTTATACACACTTACGTCAATCCATCCTGCCAAGCTTTGAAAGATCACCAGTTCTAGGAGAATCTTTGACACATCTCCTGTTACATGCCATTATACCATCATGCACATTCAACACCATTTTATAACTGTTCTTGTGATAGCTTCCTGCCTTTATTTCCTCCATCTATTTCTAGGATTAGAAGAAATTAATAAAAGTGGTAGTAAGGGGGAACCAAGGCAGCAAAGGAACACTAGAAGGAGAAAAGAGCTACTTCATAAGCAGGTGAGCCAGCACCTGAGAAAGCTGTTGAAAGTAAGAGAAAAGGCTCTGCAAGACAGCTGTGAAAATCTGAAGCAGCTCAATAGGTACAAGGTGAAAAGGAACAAACTGAAAAGTTCAAGGAGAAAAGAAAACTAACATTTTTCTTTACCATAGAGTTCTGCAGCACAATGGGAAGGTTGTTCTACTGTAACACCATGTATGCCTCCTGCATACATTGCAGACAAACTGAGGCAGAGTGACTTTGACAAAGGAATTCAAGACACTTTAAAAGGATTTTAAAAATAAAGCCAGAGCTTCCGGTAGAAAGTTCAATCAGTAACAATCTGAGCCAGATAAGAAATTACTTGCTATGTGCCTGATTGTTTTAGCATTTATCCATTTTGAAATTTTTCAAACATAAGTTTAATCAACAGTCAGTGTGAGCCACTTACAGTGGCCAGAAGAGGTCAATGGCTTTAGTTTGTCAAGAAAAAACAAAAGCCTTCAAGAAATTTTTTAATTACTGTCAAGTGGATGGACAGCAATGTTCGAACAACTTGTTTATTTTAATCCAACTAGTTTCACAGTGCCTCGTAACACTGCCACCATCTGAAGTAACAGTCACTAAAAAAAATACAAAAACAAAAAAAAACAAAAAAGCCACAAAAAAACCCACCAACCAGAATTGAAGACCTGCTTATTATTAGCTTTTTCAAAATGTCTCCTGCATAAACCAGCTTGTCTGCAAAATAGGTTCTCCTCACATAGTCAACTGTAAGCAAATCTTCCACATTTGTTTCATCGTTTGCCTCCTACCCATGCAGGCAGGCTTGTCAACTCACCAGGCATGAGGTCCAGCTTTGCTGAGGCCAGGCATTGCCTAGAAGAACCAGAACAGAAGCTTCTTGTCTGTCCCCCCACTTCACACAGGGATGGAATCAGACAAATATCTGGCCCCTGTCTGCCAGAAGGGATGCAAAGGGCAGCTCTCTCACGGAGGTCACAGCAGGACAGAAGGAAAGGGTGAAGACTTCAACTTTGATAATCAATGGTTTACTGTCCCCTCTGTAATCCCCTCTGACTGACAGCCCCACAGAAGGCCTTTTGCAACACGTTCCTATTTTCAGTATCTGCAACTAGCATATTTAGCCTGGAAAAACAGACTATATACACGTGGTCATACTACCCCAAAATAAATCCACTCATTCCATTCAAATCCACCCATAAATCCCTTAGCTGCTTTTGAATGCAAAACTGAAAGCTTTGCTTTGTAATAAGAGAACTTGGTGAGTAAACTTGGGTTGTAAGCCATCCTGACCAGAAGGGCTGTGGAGACTGTATTTAACCTTTAGTTGCTCCATGTAGAGCTACTATCTCAAATTGACAGGCCTTCCACTCCTCCCTACAAAACCATAAAATGAGACCATTCCAGTAGTTCCCATTACCATGCTCCAGACAGGAAATCTGAGGACAGCTTTAAATTTCAACACTTCACAGGGAAAAAAAATCACAAAAGTATGTTAAGGAAGAGTTAAAATAACTTGTCCACACACTTGCCAAACCCTTCTAAGAGCTCCAGCAGGTTTGCAAAGCCAGACCTCACTTTACAAAGCCAGAAAAAACCACTCAGATTTACCTCACAGGATATTTTCAGGAAACTAAACAGACACAGAGTAAGAAACAGTGGAGTGTGGAGTTTTTAGAGAAGAAAATATTATAGGCAGGAGAAGGACATGATAGAGGCCCATAAAGCCAGAACTGGCATAGAAAAACAAAGAGCATTTATTATGTATTATCTCTTCTAATACAGGAATTAGGGAGAGCCAATGAAGGTAGCATATAACAAGCAATAAGAGAGTGATTCTTCACACAGCAATGTGCAATGCTTATATGGTTTCAGGGAAAGGTGAACAGATTCATCCAAGTAGATGTTGCTGAAGCCATGTTCAACTCCAAAAGACTCAAACGTAAATATTTAAAGGCTTGAGGGAACCTAGAGAAGGAAACATATAATATGTCATCTTTCCTATCAATCTCCTTAACACATCCTTTTTTTTGCCAAGAATTCAGGATGGAACACAGAGCTAGACAGAACTGGACATGGGACTTCCACAGTTGTTCCATACACAGCACCAAAATGCAGATGGCCACTTTCTTTTATTTATTATCTTCAGACTTAAGAAAATTGTTGTCTTTTCACTAGTGAAAGCTACTACTGCTGTTAGTAATTACAATAGGTGACATAAGATTTTTCTAAAAAATTTAAAAAGCCTATATAGAGAAATAGAAGGTGAGGAGAGGAAATGGAGGAAAAGGCTAAACACTAATACTGAATGACAATATCAGTTTAATCCAAAGATATAACCAGAGGTTGTACAGACTGGTAAAAGAAGCAGAAAGAAATAGAACCTAATAATAGTAGGAGTTAATCACTGTGAATCAGATAGCTCCTCTGGTGGGTTATATTCAAGCTATAGATATTAACAGCAAGTAGGAAACTGCAAGAGCAAGTTAGTTTAGAAATTGTACCTGCAGTTGACAATGAGTGAACTTGCATCAGGACTTAAAAATTTATTTCACATGAGTGAATGGCAGCATACAATAAACTGAAATAAAGGTAAATAAATAATAAATTAATGGTATTTAATTCCAAAAGCATTTCAGCTAAAACTCAAAGTAGTTTTCTTTCCTTTTTATAGCACTTTCTCAAGGAATTAGTGGAAAAAATAAATAATAGAAAAAAAAGGTTGGGGGAAGAGACACCTATTTCTATTATTTTCCATAGGAGTTTTATATTATGATGTACCTTTAAGGTTTCAAATTAAAGGCAAAATTCAAATGTAATATTATAGATATTGAAAAGTGAATTGTGATGGCATGCCACATTTCTAAAAACAGAGGGAAAAAAGCAGAGGAAAAAAATCAGGACACAGCACATGACATACAGGTTAAAAGAGAAAAATCTCTCTTTATAAAAAGATAAGCCAATCATACTTTACCACACAAAAAAAAAAATAGATCACCATGCCACAGAGGGATGGAAATTAAAGCCATTTTAAATTTGACAGGGCTTTCCCTCTAAACAAAGGGAAGAGAAAAAAGAGTATACCAGGAAACAAACAAACAAGCAACGTATTGTATTACATTCCCACCAATTTGAAGGCAGATGGATCAGGTAGACATTCAGCCATGCTTTTCACCAGCAGAAAGCTGGACTGGGCACCTGCACACAGCTGTGGCCCTGCTGTACATAGGTGGCCATACCCAAGTGGGGCTTTGCTGTCATCACACTCCCTAAAGTCTTCAGGGACACCACTGAAAACATAGTCCCTGACTTCACAGTAAAAACTCTCCTACTCATGGCAAGATGAAGCTTGCATTCATACCCTGGGAATACTACAGCATGAGCAAGGCAACATCAAATAAAATGGCAATATGTTGTAGCTGTAGGGAGACATTTCTACTTAATCAACAATTATTGTTCAAGTAGCACCATAACCTCCAAAATGAAAGAAGAAAATATCTCCTTGCCAAGTGTAATAATATAGACAAATAGGTAAATTATATCATGTTGGCAGCCCCTAAAATAGCCAAAATAAATGGGTGTAGAAGGGCTCTCCACTGATAAAGTACTTCTAGCCAGTATGACTCAGATCTTGTTATTCTATTTCACCCTGGTTTTACCATCATATCTAGCAATCAACTTATCTGCCACCCCAAAATATTATTTTCAGCCCACAGAGACAAGCACTGCATACTGTAGTAGACTACTGCAAGGGCAGAAAAACTCACATTTAATTGTTGCTACAAAAGATTTTCCTTGAACTAATTCTTTCAAACTCTTTTGACAGCCATTTTATCCAATGAACATAGACTAGTGTTTGTCACAGCCATTTTTTTCATAAAGACACGACTGTGTCAACAAATACAGAGCTTTTAGCATGGTAAAAAAAATATTCACTCAACGTGAATTTAAAATTATACACATGCATTAGGGAAGGCAAGAAAGACAAGCAAATGGCTGTGGTGAGAGCAGATGCAACAGGATCTAAGGTCTAAAAACACTGCTGGTATCTTCCTACAGCCTAGAAAATGCTCTTTTGTCTATTCTTGCTGCTTCCAACTAATGTCCATAACTAGTTGCTTTAAGAGAGCACCAACAGAAGTCAGTTATTTTATTACACCAGTATTACACCATGGTTTCATTAATTCCACTCAAGGAGTGAGTGAAGAGCAGTTCCACATACACCAGGACAAATTAATGCATATTACAGGCTGTTAGTGACAAAAAGCATCATCCCCACATACTGTCTCAAAACTCTGACAATTACAGTTTACTAAAGCTTAAATGTTGACACTGTTCCACCCTTAGCTTGAAAATCCTCTTAGATGCTCAGAAGTTGTTTCCCAATGCATATGGGCTCAAAGGACCACAATATCTTTCTCCAGCCGGAAAAAGAAAAAAAAAATAAAGTGGTAAAATGAAAAGTTGAAAAAAACCCAGATTGTTCCATTGTTGTCTTTTTCTAGACTCCAGTGTAGTTTTTTCCATACTAAATACCCTTTAAAAACATGCAGGCCAACACATTTGGAATTACATTTAAACAGCAATTTGCAGCTTCTGTAGTCAAGGTAGGTCTGCTTTTTCTTCTCACTTTAAAATTAGTTCTTCTTCCACTGATGAAAATTACACCTTTGCCTGGGCATAGGAGGGTTTTGGCTGGAATGCCGAAACTGAAAGCCACAGTTGAGAAGAATCTAAAGACAAGACCTTTGTTCCTCCCTCCACACTGTGCTAATTTTGTGGAGGGGGAATCAGTTCACTTTACTACATTCCCTCTCCTGTGCAGAGCATATGGGATGACCACCTCAGAAACAAACCACCCATAGGTGTATAACAGTATTTGTCTCTTCTGCAGGTAGGTGGCAATAAGAACTGAGGTAGCAGACCATATGCCATTTCATCTTCAGGCTGGTCCAGTGACATGCAGGAGGACAACATGTTCTCAGAACATTCACTTCCTTGGATGCCAGCTGGCACAGAGCTATGCATGGTTGGCTAGTGCCAACACACTTGAATCCAAACCTGAGGTCTAAGTTCCCCCATGCCATCAGAGATGGACTTGTCCAAGCACTTAACACCAACACTTAAAGAGGGGAAGGCAAGCTCCACAGATGCTCTATGCCTCAACCACTGCAACAAGACCTTTGTAAGCTCAATAGCAGCAGCAGCTTCATCCAGTACACGGGGCGGTCAACTGGGAGAAGATGTAGGAGAATACAACCCAATGTGACTTCTTTGCTGTGGAATTACTGCAGAGGAAGAGAGCAGAAAGTTGCTGGGTGGTGGGGGATAGGCAGCAGAAAGTGGCATAAATATGCCCAGCAGAGGTCATCTGTCAGAGACCTGATTTGAGATCCTGCCCCCAGCAGTGGCACTCACTGGGCAGACTGCTGACCCCCCCTTACAGAGAGGCCACACCCATTCATTAGCAGCTCCAAAGAAAAGCCCAAAAAGAATATTTCTGCTAACAGATACAGATGTTTTCACTAAATCAGTGCAACCACAGAGAAATACACTTCCCAGAATTTCCCAACTCACAGAACCATGCTGGATTTGTTGGGCAATTTATTTTCTACACCACTACTCTAACACACTTTTTAGAGAAGAACTTTTTACGCAAAGCCAACACTTAAAACATTTTACCATTTCACTTACAGAAGTATAATAACACTGAATCTAAGTAGTCCCAGTGTTAGCTGTGGAATCATCCACAAGATTACTGGAACCAGATTATTTTTTAGTGGAAACAATTCAACTTCACATTATTGTTCTAGTGAATTACACACTGTAGCTTAATCCATTGCAGGAATATGGAACCATTTCAGTCCCTAGAGGCAAAGAACTCTAGAAGCTGTGGAAATTACAGAATTAGGATATAGTCTATAAGTCATGTTACACAGCTGACTGCCTTTCTAGGCTCATTCTTGTCATCATCCATCCCACTCTTCTGGCATCCCTGGTTCCTTTCTCACTCTGAGCATCTTCCTGGAGGCAAGGCAGTGCACCAGATAGCAGTGCTGCAGATAGCAAACTAGATAAGTTCTAACATACACCAGCTCCGTGACACTAGTGTACAGCCAAGAAGCAAATGAGACCATGTAAGGCATGGGTTTTGGTAAATACACTATACAGGTGTCACCAGAGAGATGCCATAGGGATGTATTCAGTGCCATGGACTTTATTTTAAAAGGCACTTTAATAACTGAAAGGACAAGAAACAATGAATGCCACAAAATGTAGGGGACAGTGAGGAGTATGGTGTGGGACAGAGGGCTGCACAGGTAGCATGTTAGCGCACGAAGTCCTACAAGGTAAACCTGACAATCTCATTTGCCCCACTACCTATTCTGGTTGGGGCAGGGAGTGTGTGGTTAGGAGATTTTGGTACTACTGATACTTGGGACTTCATTGTTGTCCTGCCTCCTGTATGGCACTGTTCTCAACATATCACCAGATACAAAATATCCAAGGCATATCACGTGCATTTACTGCCTAAGTGTTCAAAACTGGATATTGCTTTGTCATATCAGTGTCCCAGATTCCTGGTGAGACTCACCTTCTGGGATCCCAATGTTACCAGGCATTTCTATAATATTGCTTACAGTGAAGCAACACTTCACATCTTACTGAGGGGTAGGTCCTTTGGCAGGTTTCACCCTGTCCTTTAAGACATCTCCTTGCCCCAGTTTTCCAAGGAGCATACGCATGAAATTGAACTTACTAAGAGGTAGTTCCCTCCACACTGTACTTCTCTAGCTCACCTACCTTCATTATTACTGTACTTTGAAGTAATTCACAACCAAATGAGAACTATTTTCACAACAGCAAAGAGCACCAGGCAAAAGAGCACTCCTGAACCATTTAATTAGCCATTCCCCCTATAAAGTCTTGTAATTTCAATTACAATGTTAATGCATTCACAGTAACAATCACACAGGCAAGATGAAACTTCAAGGTGTCAAAAATTCAAAGCTGTCTGAAAGAGGATATGTGTTTTCTTCACAGGAAGTTCACCTCAGTAAAATGCAGCCACCTGTATTTCCACCTGTATCACCTTTTGCCTAGTGACACTTCAAAGCAGGGCTTCTTTGTTTCATTATTTCCATGCATTTAACAATTCTCTTTTTTCCACATGGAATCACTGTTTTCTTATGTATAGTAAATGTCTCCTAATACTGCATTTTTTCTATGCCACTTGCCAGTCTTTTTAAAAAGAGAACAATGTGTGTTATCTTTTTTAAATCAGGATTGACTCTCATACAGAAAAAATGAATCAATAATCAAGTTAAATGAAGAAAAAATACCATTTTCATGCAATCCTCTGGAAGGACAGGAACTGTTAGACAAGAGCAACCTTTTCAAGAGGCAGTAACAGGAAAATACCTCTTAAAAGATGACAAGCCACCTGGGTAGAAAACATGTACTAACCCAGCGGCTGGTACACTTTGTAAGGACCATGTTTGTCCCTCATTCCAAATACTATTACTCCCAATTTCAGTTACATCAAACTTGAGATAATCCATGCCTACAGCTGAACACTAACAAAGGGAAAGACTTCTCTGAACTGGGTCTTGAAGAATGATAAATAATTAACATTTGTGGAAGTGGTAAACTAACAATAGAACAACCCTGTTTCAAAGAGAATACAAGTGGACAATCTCCTCTTAAGGTTTTGAGTTCTGTATTTGCAGAACAGATGCATGAAGGGATGAAAATCCCATAAATGGTTTGCATTCTTGATGTCTGACACAGTTTAGTCCTTAGTTTAGTAGGGAGCACACTACTTGTGTATGTGTGAGATTGCATGCAATCTTTTATAATGAGGCCCTGATCCTGATACCTGTAGCATTATTTTAGCACCAAAAATAGCCTCCAGTTCTGCTTCTGTATTAAGAGCATTGATCAAAATGTCACCTATTACCACCTGCATCGCTATGACTGGTTCCTGCTTCAGATCAAACCCAGGTGCTCTTCCTCACTTCTTGGTTGCTCTTTTTAGTAATTAAATAACCCCCCTCAGATGCTTCTTGAACACGTATGTTGATGGTTCTGAGCATATTGCAGTTTCCTAAATGTAGACCCCAATTTAGCTACACACCAAGTGCATAATCACAAGGATATGGCTATTTAGCTGGGCACTGACATCATGAGACACCTGAGAACAATTAAGTTGGATAAAACTTTTCAGTGTCATGTCCCTTGCCCAGGTTTTTAAGATATGCAAGAGAAACTGCAAGAGCAAGGAGGGAAGAAAGCAGAACAGTAGCTAGTCACAAAGAGAGAACTCAATCCAGAAGTCTTTGTAACAGGTGAAAAACAGGCTAGAAACAAAGCAATGGAAACATTGTCCTAAAAACAATGAATGCAATAATTTTTGCACCTGTTTTTTAAATCCAGTATGTCCCTTCATTTCTATTTATAGTGCCTCCTAGACATTTTTTTTCTACTTAGTATTTTTCTACTTACCTTTCAAATACTATTAAGTTTCTTTAAAAATCAAGCATCTCACTACCAGCTATTCCTAACTCCAGAAGTTTTTGCCTAGTAGTACAAAGAGCAGAAATTATGAGAAGTAGTAAATGGAAGGCTTCAGGTGAAACCAGGTGCTTGATGTAGCTCTGTGACTAACATTATACTTGAAGACAAGAATGGAGTAGAAAGAAACAGCAAATTATTCTTCATGAGCACTGTAAAATTCTCAAAGCTTTGCTGGTTCTTGAAATACAGTTTTGGAAGAAACCTGGCCTCCTCATTCTAAAATTACTTATCTTGTCTTTAACTTGCCAGAATAAATATGGCCTCTTCTTCTGATCTTTTAAAGGAGTTAGGAGTACCTTAATCACAGATGAGCTTAGTAGAGTCGTTCATTCAAAACACGTAAATCACTCATTTTTTATCGCACCCCCTCCTTCTCATTTTTAAAAGTTACATTTTTTTTTTTTAAAGTGCCATCTGATTGTTCTGTAGACTGTATAAACCTGAAAGGCATGGAAACTTAGGAGAAATTTGCCTACTAGTAAAAAAGATACTACATTTAATCTAGAAATGTCATGTTTTGTTAAAATAAGGTTTAAGATTTTTGGAGAGTAACCCCTCTCAAGTATTACAGAACATTATTTTCAAATTAACTCAAGTAATAAGATGTCCTCTCCAAGCTAGAGCACATTTCCACAGCTTGGACTTCTGCAAATTAATCCACCACATGGTTAGTACTGTGTAGCAACCTCCAGTTAGTCTTTAAATTTTCAAACTTCCAGATCATAAGAAATTTCTCACTGTGTTCAGAAGATGCCCCGAGGAAAAGGACCTCAGGGTGCTGGTCAACAGCCAGGTGAATATAAGCCAGCAGTGTGGCCAAGAAGGCCAACAGCATCCTGGCCTGCAACAGAAATAGTGCAGCCAGCAGCACACGGGAAGTGATCATCCCATCCCCCCCCTGTATTCAGCACAGGTGAAGATGCTCCTTGGTGGGAGCATATCTCCTCCCAGAGATTATTTCACTGACTTTCAAGCAATTGCACTGTTTCATCTACAGTAAGCATTTTTCTAAATTATTTTCCCTTCTTAGTGTTTATTTTAAATTGACAGAACTAGTAATATCTCAAAAGCAAGGAACCAGTGGAAGAGCATTGTGACCACATATGAAAAAGGGTAACACAGAAGTCACCAGGTTACTCTCTCTACATGTCCTATCCTGCTCACATGTAATAAGACGGACATTTATTTCACCCACAGTGTTTTTTATTCTAATAGATACGAAACAGTCATCAACCTCTTGGTCTGCAGACACTTAACTTCAACTACTGTTTCCCCCTCTCCCACACACACACACTAATCCTGGTGAAAGATGCTGGAATACAAGCCATAGCCACCAAACCACACCCTTACTTGCAGACCAGAGCTGACAGTAGCAACTCACACCCTGTTTCTACATGGGGAACTGGTTGGGCCTAGAAAATTCAGGGACAAGGCGGATCCCAACCCAGCCTCACTCTCCAGCTCCACACCAAAACCTCCAGCAAAGGAAGACTATAGAGTCAATTGCATTGCAAGACTCCTTGGCACAGCAATAACATAGCTTTAAAAAAAAAAAAAACAAAACCAAAAACAAAGCAACCAACACATTCCACTCAGAAGGGGAA
The DNA here is from genome assembly GCF_036169615.1 of Heliangelus exortis. NCBI lineage: Eukaryota > Metazoa > Chordata > Aves > Apodiformes > Trochilidae > Heliangelus > Heliangelus exortis. The sequence continues at coordinate 52,520,913 of NC_092424.1, forward strand.
AATAAATAAGGAGAGAAAAATTAAAATCAAGACTTCTGCCCATTTTATCCAGAGCTGGACTTCGATCAGCTCATATATCTCATCACCAAGCCTCCAGTCATCTGATTTAGTGTTGCTAACAACATCTTCACAACAAAATGGATACTCTTCCAAAGGAATAAAATGGATGGAAGCAAGCATAAGCACAGAATTGAGTCACTAGCAATATTAACCACGGTAATTATCCATGGACAACAAAGCAACACGAAAGCACTGTGCCCTTTGAAGCCCACTTTCTAAGGTGGCTGCTCTCTTGGCTTGTCAGCTTTAAGAGGTTTGGCCCCTTCCGCAGGGAAACTAAGTCAACACCTTTCCATCAAGAGTCACTTTTATACTCCATAGCAAGTACAAAAAAAGGCCTTTGCTGACCCTAAAAACATACATACTACCCTTCCGGAGGCCAAGGCCAGAATCATTCCAATTTCTAAATGCAGTTACAGGGTACTGTAGGTGTTTGTATCTAGCCCGTGACACTCGTGTGACTGATAATTTTGTGTGGTTACCACAGACCAACAACCCCCCGCACCCTAGGGCCTTCACTTCAAGCATGCAATTAAGAGCTTGGCATTGAAAAGTTTCAAGGTCTTTGTGGTTGAAGGGGTAGTTCATTAGTCACAAGAGCTCCTTTTCTTGAACTCTAGTAGTAACACTCTGATGCCTGTTCCCACAGTGGAAACAAAAGGTAACATTGCAAAACTGCCTGCCTGCCTCTTAGGTCCCAAGAAGAAATGAGGTGATCCCTTTAATTTGGCTGCCTCCTCGCAACACCATGTGGAACTGTTTTGGCTGATTGCAGCAAGGTCCATTACTCACATCTGCATCTCCTTTGTGTAGGAACCCTTGTGAAGGCTGTGATTACTGTTACACCCATGAGCTAGTCAGGGAGCAGTGTGCTGATGCAGTTGCCAGATAGCCAGCCTTGTAGATGACAACCTCCTACTCTGTTGTGAAACATTTGTGACTAGGACCTTACCATCTCACGGTCACCAAGGAGGCACAAGCACAGGCACATGAGAATAGTCAGCCATCATCACCTGCTAATCATATTAATATATCATAGCAACCTGAATGACATTAATTAAAAAATGCTGATGGTGCATATCTCTATCCATCATGGATGGATCTCCAGCAGTCACTACTAGATTCTCCTAGGAAACACTGTCAGTAGTTGGATGCGCATATTACTTCATGTTAAAAATCCCCACATTTACATCAGGAACTTTATCTTCTTAAAAATTATTGTTTGCATTATTTTACATACTGCACTGGAGTCTCTCCCATGAGCCAGGACATGCAAAGAGACCCAAGAACAAAAATCCAGTTCTTCTCCACAGGGAACTTGAAACTGAGACAGAGGAACATAAGATGAGGAATGACACTCCACTCGGTTGGACAGGTGACTATTTCACTGCACTAGCCATCACCCTTCACTAGCCAAAGGCTGAAAAGGTTGATGCCATCATAGCTGACAGCTTTAAGGAAGACAATTAATATGGCTAGACCACCTAGCTAGAAAACAAAACAAAACAAGAAAAACATCCCACACAACAAAAAAAATTCAGAGCAGTACAACCTGATAAAATTGTCCCCATGTGCCAGAAGAGATCTGCCTTGAGGCACCCAATTCAATAGACATTTTAGAGCATATCACTGAAGCACCTCAACTTCCTTTGAACAGACTGTGTCAAGAAGAAAGTTTATCAGTTAAGCAGTCATTCAAATCTCTCATCCTCCTCTTATTTTTATAATTGTTTTAAGCATGTAAAGTAATAGCTTTGAACAATTAGCTGCCTGGCACAATTTCATTATTCTATGTTATCTTACAGCCCTGGTTAGGTGTGATGCTGCTGCTTCCTAAAATAGCAAAGACCTCACCAGAGTTCAAGCTCACCTCAACTGTAAGAAAGCCAAAGGCTCTCAATAGCAGCAAAGGTGACTGGGGGCTCTGTCATATACAGAATCATACACAAGTCCCAAGTTCCACCAACTTTACCAGGAGTCCCACCTTCCTCTCAGATGTAAAGTGGAGCTGAGGAAGGCAAGAAAGAGCCCTACATCTATCTCAGCCACTCCATCTGACATCCTCATACAGTATTTCCTGATTATGAAGATGCAAGACCATGAGCAGATATTCCACCCCTCTTAGGAGGGTGGTGACAAGTTATTTCTAACTCTCTACTGAAGCTTCAGACAAGTCTTCCTGAGATTTTTAATGCACAGTACATCACCATCAAGGATTAGAGAGCAAGCCAGTCAATTCAATTTGCTTCTTTTTCACATGATTTCAGCTGAATTGGGGATTTTTTGTTGTTGTTGGGTTTTGGTTGGACTTTTTTTGTTGTTTTAAGGTTTGGGGCTTTTTGTGTGTTTTGGTTTTTGTTTTGGTTTGGTTTTTGGGTTTTTTTGGGGGGGAGAAGTTGGTTGGTTTTGTTTTGTTTTGTTTTTTTTGGTACGTTTTGTGTATGATTCCTAAATACCAGCCACATCTGTAGGAAGGGCCCTTAAATATACATGGCTAACAAAGCTGTTAGGATGATGCTACAGGCAGAATGAAAACAGTTTAAATCTTAATTGAAAACTAGTTTTCAAAAGTTAACAGATTTTTTGAAAACACCCAGTGACAGTGAGGAATATCAAAGAAGAAAATATCTCTCAGTAAAGTCATAAGAGATAATTAACTAAGTTTCCAACTACCATTTCAACATATTGCTAATCCTTAGAGAACTGAGGATAATACTGGACAATAAAATTACATGCATCATGCTCAATTATACATGGGGTAGAAACCACGCAGTCTATTCAGTATTCTACAGCAACCAAGCCAAGTTGATTTCAGCAAAGCTATAAACATATGTACAAGCTGACAGGCTGGGAAATGAGTCCTTCTGTTAACAGCAGCTCAACAGAAGCCTCCAAACAGGTCTAGTTCAGGACTGACTACTGGAAGCTGGAATTACTCTCCAGATATCTTGCCCTGAGAAGCCAGTACTAATCTTCCTACAGTACAAGCTGGCATACAGTGTTGCTCATGGTACCACGGCCACATAGCACTGTCCTGCTGTCAATTGGCTTATTTCAAGAGGCAATTTTATACACTAAAGATGTTCACTAGCTTAGACCCCAGACACTGTGATGTGGTCTAAGATGACAAAATACTAAACAGTGTCCCAGAACAGTCAAGAGTATCTGCTTCAAAGGTTTGGTTCCAACAGCATCAGTGGAAAACTTTCCTACAGGTTTTGCCATTAGGGACTAGCACAGCAAGATAGGAGGGCTTGTGCTACAAAAAAGAATGCAAAACAGCAATAGAAGGCTCCTCTAAGTGTTTCTAGTTATACTAGAAAGATCTAAAAAGTATCAACTACACTTGATCCAATTACACTTGTTAGATGCTGCCTTTCCAGGCAGTAACACATGGTGCTGGTCATCCTGTGCAGCATTACAAGGTAGCTCACCAATTAAAGACACTGCACTGAGGCTAGAGAAAGTAGAACGGTCAGTTACTGCTACCACACATGCATCTGTTATTACTTCCACATGCAATCGTTTGAGAACTGTGTTTAAAAATATGAAATTTTTCATCAAATGCCAAGTAGCATGAGGTGTCATTACAGCTCTCCCACATACAGATCACACTCACTGCATTCAACAATTCTTTGGTATATCACATGCCTATCACATGCCTATTGATCAGTAGTACTTCAATAACCCTAGGGTGCATCCATGCTCCATTTTCTTAAGCAAGCACACAAATAATTTTTAAATGGTCAAGTCCCCTCATTTGTTGCGACTTGCTGCATTGCAGCCCTTCCCAGGTGATCAGTAGAGAGAGGATCCTGTAACTACAAGACTGAACCAGGCCCTACAAGTTACCTTCATCCACTCCAGGCCTGATGGAATGGACCCAGTTAGAGACCGACATACTTAAAACTCATAGACCTACTCTACAGAGCCCAAAGCATGATTCAGCTGACCCCAAAATAGACACAGAATGCAAGAGCTGCTGAGCCACTCTTTCCAGGCTCCAGTGACTATAACAGCAATATGAACATCTACATAAGTCACACCTTAGTCCCAATTTGAATGCCACCCACTGTACAGCAGAAGCAAATCACTTTCTCTCACCATGTGCTCCACAAAATGAGAGCCATAAAAGGACACCTGAAGGAGCCCAGATGTTTCACTTTATAAGCAATGTAACTGCACTGGGGGATGAAAATAGCCAAGACAATCATGTGAACACTATTTCCACTACACAGATGACCTTATTCAGGTTAGGTGGATCTGCACTGTGTAAGATAGGAACACCCCAAATTCCTCAGTGTTAAGTCCCTATCTTTAAAATGAAAATAACAGCAAATTCCTACTGAGAAGGATGCTGAAAGAATGCAGATTGCACAGAACCAGGGACACTGTAATAATCATGTGTTAAGGTTTAATCAAGATGAGAATTGCACAAGGCACAAAGTGGACAATTTGTCAGCCCCTAGAGACTTTGTTTCTCAAGGCTCTACTGTAGTCATCTTCTCTTGATACTTTTAAAATCTGAATAAAATACCACAACTAGCCAAAATCCTACCAGTCAGCATCAGTCCAGAGCACATACTCTAATAAAACAGTTAGTAGCAAAACATGGAAGAACCATGAAACTATCATAAAAGCATCCATAAAAGATCCCCCCTGCCAGTGAGTACCTGCTATGGAAGCCGAACATCTGTTTAAGTCCATTTTAATGCCCCAGCTTTGGCACTGTTGCATCAAACTCACACCTACCTTCCCAAATAAGCAGTGAATCTCAGTCAAATGCCAATATTACACATTTTTCCAGGATTACTATTAAATCCTAATCATAACTGAGAGAAAATCATGTTCTCAACTTTTTTTTTTTTTTTTTTTTTTTTTTTTTTCCTTTTTTAAACACAGTAACCTCCCTCATGTTATTGTGAAATACCACCAAAACCAGCAAAAAATAAAAAGGTTTCTTGGCAGGCTTGATTTCCAAGTTTTTACTTCAATCACATATGGATTTATTTATCTAGTATTATTGTCTGAAATAGTGTGAAGTATTAATAGTTAAAGATTATAAATTTTAATATGGCCTAAGTCCAAATACTTCATGGAATACTACAAATACAATGAGCACAGAATTTATAGCATATTTATCTTTTCTCTCCTCTTTCTTCCAAAGATTCCATTACAGCTTGTATTAGGAATGCCAACAACTAAACTTTATATTTTGACATAATCCTTTTAAAATTCTGTTTGGGGAAGCTAGCAGAATACAAACTGTAAGAATCCACACTCATATCAGAGTAGGTGTATCTACATTTTACTAGGTTCTCACTTTTACTCTACAGTACCCTCCAGGCACAGCTCCATCCTCTGTTCCCTGCACATGCTTTTCAGTTCACATTCTTCAGACATGTCTGAACTTGTTCTTGTAGCCCTCCTTCCTCATGGGAAGTTTTAAGTAGGAGAGGGTGGTGGGGAAAGTCTCCATCCCTTATTGTTTCCTTCCTCACTCCCACAGCCAAGCACACTCACTCTCAGCAGTGCAGTGTTAAGATACCACAGGTGTCTTACAGGTATTGTACCACAGGTACAGTATTCTGCCTGCTGAACAGTGGGATAGCTGCCAACTCAAAATTAAATTTTCAAGGCACTGAAAAGGCAGTTGAAGATATTGCTGGCCAGATGAAAGAGACTGGTAAACTTTCAGTTTTCTATTTACATGTCCACCTGTCACCAGAGGGTTGCCTTTCGCTCAACTCAGCAAAGTTTTCATAATGCTACTTTAGGAGGAGAAAAAATGTACTGGCAAGACTTGCAGCTCAGAACAAAGCATCTTTAGAACTGGTAATAGCAGTAATATTACAACAGAAGGCAAAAAGCCTCTCATTTGATAAGGGTCTTTTACAGTCTACTAAAGGTGGAAAGCCCAACCAGCCTGCATCACTGGCTCAGTAGACTCCCAATATAACCAAGGGGGGAAATACCTTGAGCCCTTCCTTTTGTTACAGCTAGGAAAGCATCTGTATCAGACAAGATAGCTTTTATTTGATCACACTATTGGCATATTGTAAAGATTTTTCATAAAGCATTCATCTAGAAAATTTCATTTCAGTAATACAAGACTGAGATAAGGAAAGATATTCATGATAAAAGTATAGCAACCTAAGCAGCATTCATTTTGCACACTCAAGACAGAGACATCAGGATCATTAGTCTAGAAGCATGTACCAACACTTGCTTTAGCAGAAGCCTCAGCCCTTGATGAGCACCAATTAAGTTTTAAATTGAGTTCTTTCCTTTGATCAAGGAGCAAGATAAGATCACATTTATGCCACAAAGCTTTGATTGCAACAGCACACCAGATGCTTTGCTTGCAAAGAAAGCCCCCAAAAATTAGATTGTCATTGTAGTGACAAAGAACTGTCTTCATATAAAAGGATATCAGAGCAGTATGTAAAAAACCTACCTTAACTCAGCAATGATACAATATTATAATTCAGAGAGATACTGAATGCATGCATGTGGACCAAAGTTAGAGGTCAGTGATTTGATCTCACCAAATCAAACACAGATGCTTGGTTTTGTCCAGCATGTGTCATGTTTGATGAAAATTATTTACATTTCATAAAATAATTTATATCTTAATAGATAATGAATGTTTAAAGCGAGTAAAACAGATTGGGCTGATTTTGTGTACCTGATGCAGGCACACATCCTTTGTACCCTGCAAAGACAGGAGCAGGCATACAGAAAACTGCAGGCAATTTCCTTGTTTAAAAAAAAGGGACCTGATCAAGAGTCTCAGACTCAGAAGTCATCTCACTCTGGTAACTCACTGTATACCCTAACATCAGAAAGAGATCCAGTCAAACAGCATTTTTATTTTAATTTTCTCTCTCTTCCTGCAGTCCTGTGGACAAGCACACTAAGATTTGTGAGCCATCCCATGACCACAAGGAGCCGTGTCCTGAAAAATTACCATAAATATTTGAAAGGTTACTGTAATGGCCTCAGCTGCATTAACTGCTGTGCACCCTTTTTTTTCCTCTCCCCAAACTAGCTTTGAAAACATCAGTGCCTCAGTACCTCCTCCTCTTGGCAGGACTTACATATTTGGGTATACACAAGACAGAACAAGGAGACACTGCAGAAATACCAACCTTTTCTGGAGATCAGACCTGACTGTAAAGTTGTTAGGGAAACGCAAGGTACAAATTAAGACCAATGTCATCACTTTTATGGAAAACAGACAACTGTAATCAACTTTTTCCACTTAATTTGCAAAGGCACTGTTTGAACTAAATCACTAACATACCTTCTGTGTGAAGCTTTCCTGTGAGTGGAAATCTTATCCTAAGACAATGCAGCAAACTGAAGACCGAGCAGTCTCAATGCCTCTTCTGTCTGTCTCTAGGTCACTGGTCATCAGCTGTTTGACTTGCCTAGAAGGAGCAGGAGCTCACCTGCCAGACCATGGCTGAATCCAGTCATTCCAGATTTAGATTTAAGAAATCAAAAAGGAAAGAACAAACACCACCAACACAACCCCAACCCTGCCTCAAAAAAAAAAGAAAACAACAAAACAAAAAAAAAAAACAAAAAAACAAAAAAACCCACAAAAAACAAAAAAAAAAAAACAAAAAAACCACAAAAAAAACCAAATCACAAAACCAACCAACAACAACAACAAAAAAAAAAAAAACAAACAAACAAAAAAAAAAACCAAAAACCACCAAACACTACTTTTGAATACTTGCTGACAAGCTGTACACAAGCATCACTCAAAACTGCAACTCATCTAGTAGCATCTGTTGGACAACAACCTCTTGTCAAGTTCTTTTACTTAATAAAAATGACAAATTTCAACATGCATTTTATCCAGGGCTCTGTACTTTTTCTTCGTCCTGTGCCAGACAGTATACAGAGGCATGATCCTCAGCAGAAAGGATCTCTAAGTGCTGAAAACATGGGATGCCAGGAAGAAGTGGAAGGAATGAGGACACAAGAATTATGAAAGTCTGATATAACTTTCCATCTAAAATGAGGCTTTTCCTATACAGATACATATACAAAAGACCACTGGTAACTCAAAGAAAAGTTTTAAAGAATTAAAAGAAAAAAGCAACTGGCCCATCTCTGACCCACTGGCCAATCTCTGCCCCCTTCCACTGAGTTAGAATGATTTTACCTTAATAAATAAACAACCTTACATCTCTAGTTGTTTAATACTGTGCCAGTATCTCGGTGCTTAACACTAGTAACAATGCCTAGGTACACACTGCATAAATTTACCTTGTATCACCTACTACCCTGTAACCTAAAATGTTACAATCAACTTTGTACTAAGGTCTATGATTTTAACATTTACCAGTGTTGCTTTCCAAGACATTATGGCTACAACATTCAGATTTTTGACTTCCTGATGTTTGGTTAAGACCAAACAGCAACTTAATGACAAATAAACAGAGCTGACTGTGTGAACATGAAAAGACCGGGTGGAGTTCGTGGGAGGAGGAAGGAGGGACAAGAAAACATCACCAACAAAACCAACAACAATAGCAACAAAACCAAAAACAAAACAACAAAAGCAAACAAAAAACTCCCAAACAAGAAAACCCCAAACAAACACAAACAAGCAAAAAAAAAAAAAAAAACCAAAAAAAACAACAAAAAAAAAAACACACCAGAACCAATAATCAGGTCTAAGAAAGTGCAACACAGGATAAAAAAACCATGAAAACGTGATCTAAACATATAAACAGAAATGCCAGCTCCACTGCTTTACTTTTTTACATATACATTAATTGATTTTGGCAATAACAAATAAGTAATTTTAAGACTGCAGCAGTACAAACTGGTTGTGCAACTTTTTACTGTGTTTCTAGATATATTTAGTATAGTCACCTTTTGCTAATAGAGCATTATGGGTCAGCTTTAGTTAAAATTTTGACTAAACCCTGAAGACAGTGGTAATTCAATGTAATTTCCTGAGCTAGTTACCAAATACTCCTTACAGATATTTTTGAAACACCACTAAAAAAAAAAAAAAAGTTTGTTCACGCTGTATTGACCCAAACCTTGTATCTATTGAACAGGATTCCACCCATTTGAGAGTACTTAAAAGGAAAGTAAGGACTTATAAATAAATAAATAAATACATGTTACCAAACCACAAACTTTTAGTGCTCTGTTACCCATAATTGTCTGTAAAATTCAGCCATGGTTTCCAGCTCCCAGCAGACACAGTTAACGTGTCTGACTGACCTTGTCAAAACCTCCCTGGGTAAGCAAGATAGCTCTAAAAAAAAGAACACCAGGCCCCCACAATTAATTGCTAATTATTAATAAATAAGTATACTTCTCCCTCCTTCTCCCAACCATATTTATAAAAAAATATAATAAATAAGCCCAAAAGCTTTACTAGGAATGTAAATTAGAGTATTTCATTATATAACAGGAGCCAGAATAAGTGATATCCATGAGCTACTGAGGAAGGGAATAACAAAACCTGGAGCGCAATAAAGACACCGAGGCAGCTGAGTGATCCGGGTCTACAGCTACAAAAGCCTAATTGTAATGGAGGCTCACAACAACAGAGGCATCTAACTGCAAACACGTCAAACTGTCTTTACCGTGTAAAATTTGGCTTGAAGTCACAACTCGCATAAGTATGTGAGGCCTGGGGGCAGGGGGAAGAGACAGATCAGGCTGCAGCAAACAAAGAGGAGGCACAGCAATGTTCTCCAAGAAGAGAGAGACATTTCTCACACAGGAGGCTCTGTCCCGTCCACTGCTTTCCTTCCCTCATCTTCTGAGGGATGACTTTAGCTGAGAGCCATCTCAGTAGCCAGGGGCTCCTGTGACCAGCGGAAGTTCCTCCACATGACCAGATCATTGTTTCCTTCAAATTGTTCCTATGCCAGTAAAATTAGGCCACTTTTATGCTGAAGATTTCTCCACGCACATCGCCATCTGGAAATAAATGGCAATGCAGAAAACTGCAAGCGCATGATCAAACAAATACAGTTAGCACTGCAGATGTCCTACAACTTCCATGGCCACCCACCTGTCCCACAATAACCTGAATAACTCCAGGAATCTCTCCTGAGTAGCTCTGGGTGTATTCACTCTTGCAGGGTCACAAGGGAGGACTGTGAAATATGGGTGAGGACTCTGAGACCAAAAGTATCTTAACCTGCACAGGAGCCCGATGGCAGGTCAACCATAATACCATCCAGATATCTGGTTAAACCCCAGCAAGTATCAACCCAAAAATAACACCCCACAACACCATCTTCTCAGAAGGGTCAGGAAAACAGTAGAGGCTATATCAAAGAGCACAAAGTCCATGTTAACCCAGCCATAAGTGAAATCAATACAGCACCTTACCCAAAGAAATACCTCTTCGTTGCTGAACATGTCCCCCAAATATTATTTGAACTTACATCACACGACAAGAGAAAGCTATAACTATATCATCATTTCTTCCAGACAAAAATGGAGGAGGTGCTTACAAGAATAATAGATAGTTTTCAAACACTGATGCTGTAGCTAAGAAGTTATCACAGCTTTGGTCAAAGCTTGAGGAAGACTTCACCTATACAGAAAACTGCAAGTGAGTAGAAGCTTAACTCTCCCTCAGCAGCTTTAACTAGATCCACTCTTATTAGCTACATAGCCTGCACAGCCTGACAGAAAAAAAAAAAAAAAAATAAAAACCACCCTTGTTCACAAAAAGATATCAGCATTCTAGAATTAATTAGCAATAAGAGACAAGTAACTGCATTTTGTATCAACCATTGTTGGTAACAATGAACCAGGCACTTTTTATTTCAAACCTGACTACAAAAGCCCAAAAATGTTCAGCTTACTAATCCTACATACATTCTACTTTAAAATCTAGATAAATGCTGTATAAAAATAATAGAAAACAAAGTTCTCAGGATTAAAAAAAAAAAAAAAAAGCAAGTTCATCAACAGCAAAGCAGCAGTCATACAGCTTATTTTAGAAGTTTGAGGTTTGTTTTATGGAACCAGGGAAAGTTTCCACACTTCTTTTGGATTGGAAAATTTATTTTTAAAAAATAATTTATAGGTGTTTGACTGTTAGAAATATTTGGAAGGGGAAAAAACCCACCATCACAGTTCCTGAAGAAATATTCTCAGTTTTATATTGAGCATTACAATGGCCTGTGCCAGATCATTTATTTTCTCTACTCTCTATATTTTTCCAAGATGATTTTATCATTATATGATAGGCATGCATCACTATCTGCAAAACCAATCTCCCCACTGAGAGCTGGCATCTCCCACCACAGCTATTTATGTCATTCTTCTAGAATACATCTCCCTGGCACCACAGGCAGTGGGTATCACCAGACAAATACTTTCTCCAGAGCTTGACCAGTTCAGTGAAGATCATGGCATGTGTCCCCTCCAATCACTTGTTTTACAAAACTGACCTTAAGCAGCAAATATAATATTCATAATTCAGTGTTAATACTAAAGCAAGATACAGACTCTTGGATCATGGTCAAACAAAATCCAGTGGTTGAACTACACAGTAAATAACCATTTGAGATTAAAAATAAACTATGAAACACTGTGTTAATAAGGCTGTTAGTTAGCTATTAAAGTGTCAGGTTTGATGTGCAAAGATGAAAGCGTAACCATAGAAAATATTTTCCACATCTCATTTCTTTACTACAGTCTTGTCATACAGGGAGTGACATAAAATGATGCTGTGCACAAGAGAGGTTGAAAGCATACCTAGAAACTGAAAAAAAACCAACAGCAGAAACAAAAGTCACCAGCAGCCTTTAATTTATTCCTTTGCGTTTCATAGGACACGTGTTTGCATTAGTCAGAAGATCCACCTCCCAAGGACAGCCAGCCCTCAAATTAGTCTTATGTAGAATAATTCGACAGTCCAGCCAAAGAGTTACCTGTTCAAGGAACCTGAGAGTAAAATAAATTATGCAAGAAAGCAAGCCAAGCATGCTCAAGTATAATAAAGTCTTTTAAAATGATTAGCAGCTTTACTCTTTAATCTGGCAAGGCAACACACTTTCAGCCCCAAGAGAAAAAACAGAAAGAAGTAAAAGCATTATAGAAATATTCCACATGCCAAAGAAAAAGGCTTATTTCATTGGAACAATGCACTCCTGTTTAAGTCAATACCAATCAGGGGGGGAAAAAAAAAAAAAAAGGCTGCTTGGAAGGTCCCTTTCTGGCACCGGCCCCTTCATGCACATGTTCACACTCAGGATAGCTGGGAGTATCTATCTCGCCCTGTATGAAAACATGAGTCTGCTTTCCAAATCTCCCCAAGCCTTGAGCCGAACTACTGCCAAGTGCTGACCACAGGCACGCAGGCTAATCAGCATTATGGTCCTGAGACGGAGCAGTAATGGCTGCTATAAGTAAATGCCAATTCCAACCCAGGGAAACTTTCACTTCTGAAAGCGTTCCGAACTACACATCAAACTCTAGCAAAGCATGTGAAAAATACTTTGTGTGACAACAGACGATCATGCTTAAATGTAGTGCTACAAGAAACGAGAAGTACATTTCCTAAATCTTAAACTCCTCCCCTAATTCATAGCTACTTCCCTTTCGATTTATTCCCTGCAGGGCAGGAACTGCGACACCAATATCCCTATCGGCATTCAGAAAGCATTCGGAGTCCAACTTCATTTGACAAAACTAAGTTTCAGCTTGGCTTCGAAGGCAAATCCGAAGACACCCACCACGGCAGAGTTTCTCACGGGTGCAGCCCACCCTCCAGAGCCCGCTTGGTCCCCACCTTTGCTCTCCCAATCCATGAGCTCCCCGGAGCTGAGAGCAGGGGACAGGCTTCCCAAACTCACAGTCTTCCTGATGTCAGCATCGTGAAGACTCTTAGAAACGGAGTAGGAAGTTTTGGTGGGCGGGAGTGGGAGCGAAACAAGTACACACAGCAGAGATGAAAGGTGGGAGGGAGGGATGGATGGAGAGACAGACGAAAGGGCCGCTATTCAACTCTCTGAGCGGGAGTCCAGCGTTTAAATCCCATCACCGTTAAGCGGGATTGAGAGTTCTTGCTTATTTGAGCCAGTTTACAAAGTTTTCGCTTAATTTACAAAACTGAAGTTTTTGCGACAAGTCGGCGGCTTTTGCTTGAAAACTTGGAAGTTAACTTAGTAACTATTCTCCTTCAGGCAGAGACAGTACCTCTGTACAAGCGGACTGGCCAGCACGACCACGGAAGAGGCTCCAGCCCCGGGGAGACCCCACTGCCAATACACGCACCCCGAGCCAGCCACCCTCACTCAGCCCAGCGGGAAGTTGACCTCCTCTCTCTCCCATGTACAGATTTAAAAAAAAAAAAAAAAAAAGAAAAAAAGAAAAAAAAAATAGTGATGGTAATAATAATAATACAACGCCAACTCCCCACAAGTGCACCAACTCGTGAGGAGACAAGCCAGGAGGGAGCAGTAAACCACCAACTCCCAAGCAGCACGTCCGGGGAGTCCCCGGGGCTCAGCCGGCGGGGCGGCCGCGGAGTCGGGGCCGGGGCTGGCACCGCCGCGGCGCTGGCAAAGGCCTCATCGGCCATGCGGCCGCCCGGCTCCGGGAAGAGAAGCCGCGGTGGCCAGAGCTACCCTGCGGAGCTGTGGGTCACCTCTGAGCCCGACACCGGAAAGTCCCTTCACTGCAAACCCGGGCAAGCCGGCGCCTTCTTACCCTTAGTCCAGTCCACCACCTGCTTCGGGCTCCACTTGGTCACCGGCTCCATGGTGCGGGTTCAACGCCGCCAACACCAACCCCCACGGGAGACCGTCCCAGCTCTCTTCCGTACGCGGACTCGTCCCCTCTCAAACTCCCATCCCGGCAGCACCGCTCCGGGCCGCCCCCTACCCGGGACTGACTCCTCCCGCCGGACGCGGCCGGGCCCGCCCCGTTGCCGCTCCGCCCCCAGGTGCTGGGTCCCCTCCCGGCCAGGCCGAGCGTCGTCTAATGGCCGGTTCGGTTCGGCCCGGCCCGGCCCGTCCTGTCCCGGCCCGTCCCGTCCAGGTCCGGTCCTGTGTTTCTGTGTTTGCCAAAGTGATCTCTAGAGTGATCTCTACTGCAGACCCTTGCCACAGAATCAAGAAGCAAAGCTTCTCGAGATCTAGTTTGGGAATTAGTAGTTAAAAAAAAAAATGGGCTTTTTCGCATGTTTACCTAAAAAAACAAAACAAAAAAACAACAGAAAAAAAAAAAACAAACACAACCAAACAAAAAATAACCTAGTAATTTACTTACTCTTTTTTCTTACTTTTTTTTTTTTTTTTTTTTTTGGCTGAAGGCAAGTCTTTAGGTCTTGATTATGAGGTCAATTCGTTATAGCAAATTTATTTGTTTGCTTATTAGTTTGTGAAATAATTAAACCTGTCAGTTAAAACGCGGTTTGCCACTTTAACACTGGTGAAACAGCCAAAAGTTTGACTCCTCGTGGAACCATGGGTCACTCAGGCTCAAAGAGTAACAAAACGTTTCTACACACACCACCCCCCCCTCCCCAGCTGAGTAAACGGATGGGCTTGGCCATGCACCCTGCAAATGGTTTCACAAGGGTTAATGTCCCAGCCCTTCTGCTGTAACTACACAGATGCTTCCCAAGGTTGCAGGCAGGAAAGCAAATGTGTCTCGCTGTTGGTGTCTGGAGCGTTCATCTGCTGTAGTCCTTATCTCTCACGGGTCTTGTGTTTGGTTTGAATAAGATACGAGCACCGTATTTTGTGAGTAAGGCATACAGATTCGGTCACTCGCTAGAAGATTGCCAATCTGATAAATCCATTGTTCCTCTTTTGTAATTTGTGCACTTTTTTGTAATTTACAAAACAAAAAATCTGTTTAATTTTTATGAAGCAGGACGATATTGCAGTGACTCTCAGTTCTTTTATTACATTATGTTCCCTGGAACCAGATGCTTCACAGCCTGCTCTGGACAAATGAAATGGGGTTGACAGGGAAAGACAGCATGTCTCCAGTACCTGTGTTACTCTTCCCAAACCCAGACTGCAACTGTTCTGCTGTATTGATTTTTCTCATGATTGTGTCTTGTCTTTATCTGAAATGAGATTAACTAGTAGTCAATTTGCATGATGCTATTAGAAGTTCTGTTAGTAGAAGGTATTTTTGTTCAAAAATACTCATTGTCAAAACGCATTATAAAAAAAACCCAAAACAAACAAACAAGCAAACAAAAAAAACCCTCTGTCTGATTGCCAGTAATGACAAAAAAAAAAAAAAAAAAAAAAAAAAAAAAAAAAAAAAAAAAAAAAGCGCTGCCCCTTGCATGTCCTCAGATGCTCTGGGTTAATTTATGAGTTTTGTGCCATTGTGGTGCAGCAGCAAAGGTTTCCTTCCCCTGCTTCCAGGCTTGTGTAGGAACAGATTACCACCTTTCCAGAAATGAGCATTTTTTCATCTGTTACAATTTTGGAACGATAAAAGTGATTTGATATGCAAAGAAGATTCAGACCAATCATTCGCTGATTCCCTACTTTCGTTGTTTTCTTCCTTTTAGTTTTGCTTGCAGTCCAGGGTTTCAGAGGAACATCAGGTTAGTGTGTACATGTGTAGAGTCTGGCAACACCTAACTCAGTGGGGACCAGGATCATGGTTCCACAGCCATGGATGCAGCACTGTGCACTCTCCTATAACCCCGCGGCAAAGACTCACAAAAGAGTCATAAACTCGCAGCCGAACCCCAGTCAGGTTGGCAAAGGAAGTTACAGAGTGTCAGCTTCAGGTTTCTACCATGGCACCTGGTCAGCAGAAGGAGGGCAGATGATTCATTGTAACAGAAATGGGGAAAACTCTTGCTTGAATCACTTGGAAGACTCAGCAGCATCACTTCAGCATTGATGTTGACTCTAGTCTGGCTCAGTACTAGATTTATCATTTTATCTAAGCACAGTCTGATTGACCCTGCCTCTCAGGCCATAGTTTGCCATACCAAATCTGTGTACTCCCAGGACACCAGCTTGGATCTGGTGATAGCTGGATGAGCACATTTCTGACAAAGTAGCTGAAGTGTACAACAAGGATCGTACTCAATTTTTAAGCTGACATCAGAGGCACAGGCAATGGTTGATCGAGCACAAGGACCTGCTGGTACAGAGAGAACACAACAAAATTAACGGACTTTAATGAATTTGGACCAGGTTATCACTTTACATCACCTGGTTTCTCGTGTCCTCTGACCTCTGCATCGTAGTCTCCCAGTTACCAGGCTTGTTACCAGCTACCAGGGCTGTGCAGCCGGTCCCTTTGGGCACCGCAGATTTACACCGGCAGCAGCCGCTCTGCACAGCTGCAGAGCTCTCCGCCTGCGGGGATGCCGGCTGGAGTCTTAAGCCCCTTTCTCCAAGAGAGTTAACTGCTTTTACTTATCTCTAGAGAGGTGTATAAACAAGCGTTTAGCCAAAGTTCACATACCAAGTTTTAAAAGTGTGTTTTCTGTTCAGGGTCACAAGTTATTTTTCTTAGTGAATCAAATTTTTTAGAGGGATAAGCACATTGCGATTTATACCTTTGAGTGGAAGGGATGTTTATCCTGTTTGGCAAAGCATTGCCCAAGGAAGTTTCACTGTATTTTAGTACATCATTCTTTAAAGGCTTATAGATTATTTAATATTCACTGTTGAAAACTGACACATTTAAAGTATCAGGAACAAAAGGCAGCGCATGAACAGAAAATCCACTCCTTGCCCTTATGGACAAACCGCAGACGTTCATTAGGGAATAGTCATTCCCCTGCCTTTTGTCACTCCTAATGCTTCAGAGTCCCTCACTGCTACTGTCACTACAAAAGTATTAGGATTTACATATGATTTTCCAAGCAGTACCTTACTCACACACGCGGTTCACAGAAGTTTGTAAGACTTTTTGCACAATAACAAGAAAGTTTTACCCTCCCTAGGTAGAACAGAGAGCTTCCCGGTAAGGTCAGTGAGCATTTAAAGTTCATTTGGAAATTGCAACAGGTAAATTAACTGAGTCAGAATGAGTCAAGTACAGAACTGGGTTTGGTTCTTTAAGCATATAATTTAAAAATTCGCATTAATGGGAAGCTGTTGTTGTACAGGAATCAACATCCTACTTCTCACCTTAGAACTGGAATTGTTAGTGATGGATCTCTTCTGTACATGACAATGTGGGGGATTTTGGTGCAACCTATTGAGAGAAACAGGTCTGCCTAGTCCTTTTATTAACTCAGTGTATTCAGAGTCTTTTTCATCTGAATGGGATAAGGATGATGGCCTCTGGTTCTTCCTGGCTCGATCACACTTTGGAAAAACAATGTCCTAGCCATGCCTTCCCTGCATCCAGAGAGAACAGAATGACGTAGGTGTAAATTCATAAAATACTCTCATGAACTCAGAATTATTTAAATAAAGCAATTAAATTTCAGTGAAACAAAAATAGTTATTTCAGATTGGACTAATTACATAACAAGTTTTTCTTAATTATAATACTGATTGCTGAGAAAGGAAAATATTAGAAAGATATGGATTCTGCCCAGTGCTGGCACCAGTTCTCCTTGTGACCTGGACCAAATTATTATTTTTTTCTTTCTTCAGACTATTTCCTTTCAAAATAACTGAAATATCTCCAGAAATAAAAATACATTTCTAGCTCCAGAAAATGGGAGGGTTTCTAAGTCTTGAAATGCTTCTAAGTACAAAGGCATAAGAAATAAATAGTTAGATGAAAAGACAGATACAAAGAGGTTGTAATGAATTTGCTAAATGAATTCAGCTTTGTATCTACCCACAGCTGGCCATACTGTAATGTGTATTGTGTAAAAGGCCTATGATTGATTTATCAGTAACCAAAGTAAAGTTAGGAATACTTACATATGTCAATTGCTCTATCAGACTTGCTGTAGACTTTTTTTACCCTTATGGTAGCCTTCCTGAAGTATTTATTTCCTAAGAATAGGTCTGTATTAAATCCTGCACTTGGATTGTCCCTTTTTTCTTTCATTCAGGTTTGAAACAACCTACTAAGTGTGTAAATATAAATATGTCTACATATAAAAATATGTGTGTAAATATGTACACTGATGATACTGTTCTAACTGAGCTAAGCACATGTAGAAAGTGAGTAGAAAGGCCTGCTCTCAAACTTTTACTCAAAGAAAAATCCTCCAGACTTCATAGAGGATTATTTTTTATCATTCAAGTGTGCAGAAATAGGCCTTGAATTACCATATATTTATATTTTTAATCCACTATGCTTTTTTTTAAGCAAGACTCAAACCACCGCACAGAAATAATTTACTCCACTGCACCTTGTGATGGGGTAGCATCTATTAGAAGTGGATTACAAACCTGTTTTGTGAAATATAAATTTATTAGAAATCAATTTTACAGTTAATAGAAATAGGATCATAAATATACTTAGGCCTACCTTGAGTCTCTTTACTTGGCTATGAAACTGGTGACTCTCAGGCAAACAGCGCACAAGAGTGATGTGTTTAAAATTACAAAACTCACCAATATCAATGCTTAGAGTCCTATGGCAAGATTTTTCTATGCAGAAATAGAGGGACAGTTTTACCTCATCTTCATTCCTCTGCATAAATGGCACACAAGAAGAAAGATTTGTCTTGAGTGCATCCCGTCCATCAGTTTGATGAGGTACAGAAGAATTATGTTCCCAAATGGAAAATAACTGCTGAGAGTTTAATGCTACCAAAGAGAAAGTTATGCTGGTGGAGCAGAGAAACCGCTCTGCAAAATTACCAGGAGCAACATCTCCCCCATTTGCTGCTGATGTTTGCCCAGCAGTCAAAGACAGACAGTCCACAGAAGTCCACAGAAGTGGACTGAAACCCAATCCTGACTGATGCCTGAAGGGGCAGAGGGAGTGGGAAGTGTCACGGTGCTGTACACCGGCAGGTGAAGCAGACACATCTGAGACCCCTGGTGCAAGAGCAGAGAAGGCAGAGGCACTTTTCAGTCCCTTTCAAGCACCGTGCTGCTCCAGGCTGGGGAAGTGGGAGGAGTGAGACTGAAGCGGCAGGCGGTGTGAAGGAGAATGGTCACCAGGGCAGACGTGATGTCCCTCCCCACCAGCCCTGAAGCCACATGCAGATGGGGGAAGCATCCTCATACACATGCTGAATGAGCACATGACAGCCAAAGCAGGGAAAGACCATTTCTCATAAGCAGAGATAGTGCAAACACCACACCTCATGATTGTTTGGAAACAAATTTGGATCAAAATAAGATCTAAGGGATACAAAATTACTGATGGAAAAACATAGCTATTCTTGTACAGAGGGAGCATGCTGGTAGCTCTCTGTATATTGTATGTAAAGCCCCTGATTCAAGAAGCCTGTGTTCTGCCTAACTCACGCTAACTCCTCCTCCTTCTCTTAATTAAGTCTTAGGACAGTAGGAAACAGCAGCCAAAGGGATTCGAAGTCAGGTTGGCTGAATGAGTGCATGCAGCAGTGGAAGCACAAGGTTTTTGAGAAGCTATATGACCTTACAAGGAAGACAGGATTTCTTGCCCTCTTTGGCAGTGTTCCTCTAGCTTCTTTTTAAAGAATGTTAGATATGCAAGAATTTTAATTCAGCCATTTTTTTAGTATCCTAAGCTTATCTGTAGACTCTGAAGTGTAAGAAAGCTGCACTAACTCTACTTGCTAGAGCTTTACTTACAAGTAGAATTAATTTTTTGGAAGGAGAAAAGTCATGTATTTAAACTTTTTAAGTGGAAGTGGCAGCAGTATCACAGTACCACAACTGCTTACTGCAGCCAGGAAAATCAACCTAACCAGGAATTAAAGACCCCATTAACTTTAGCAACAGTTTCTCTAGAAAGCTGGAAAGTGAGCTACTACTATAGTATCTTCTATAGCATTCTCAAATCTTCAGATCCTAAACCATGCTGCAAACATTAATGAGCAGGCTCACAAAATACCTGTGGTCTTGTGGTTAAGACAACCCAAGTCAATTTCAAAAGAAAGAAGTTCAAAGCCTTGCTGTCACAGCCAATTCATGCAAGACTATGAAAGGCTCTGATCCCAAAGTGCTTTAAATTTAGGCATGAGAGCAATGGTGCTAAATTCAGAGGGAAGAATGTGCTGAAATATTTTCAGATTAAGGGGATTTAAGGGTACCTTTGGGTTCAAAGACCAAACAACCCTCTTGCACCTGCTGAGAGCCTCATCTCTGACTGTCCAGTAGAGCACCTGAGTAGCTTCAAAAAATAATTCCAGGTACTCCCCGAAGAAGGACACCTGTGGCAGGGGCTCTGCTGGAAGAAGCAGAGCAGGGTTAGGAGTGAGAGCAATAATATCTTAGAATAGGCCAACTTAACTGCTCCCACAAGTGTCTTGGCATGTGTCTGCCCAGGCCCTCAGGCCAGGTTTGGCCAAGTTTTAGAGCAATGACTAGATATCTACTGACCAGGGCTTTTTCTGGGTTCACTTGCTAATTTTGTTCACTTTCCTGTGGCACGTGGGGATCTTAAATTAATAGGCATATTCAGAATAAGTCTGATCAAACCAGTTGGGCGAAAATGCTGGAGCTCCATCTGCAAGCTGGGTGAGCCGCAGCCTCACCCAGGCTGTAAGGCACCTCAGTTCAGCTCCCCCCTCTGTCCCACAGGATTTTGGTTTGCTTCCTGGGGCCATTTCTAGCTATAGTTTCACCTCCCCAGTCTAGCCTTATCAGTGTTTTTTAGTGGACTGGTTCAGCTAGTTCTTTCAAAGGTTTTTTTGATTTCATGGCTTATACCCTTTACACAGTCATCTCTCTTCCCGGGCTGCCTGTGAAATCTGAGGAGAAAGCAAATGCCTTGGCTCTGTGGCACTTGCCCTTGTGGTGTTGGTGCTGGCAAAATACCACTTTTACAAAACCTTGCTGGAAAATGAAATAGCAATCATGCTCAAAAGTTTGCTCTGTACATTACAAGTTTTTTATTTGCACTGCTGAGAAGTTTATACCTGTCATTCCTTCATCAAGGAGTAGCATTGAAATCTTTCCTGTCCATACATCACAAGCTTTTTCCTTTAATAAATTACTGCATTATGTGTAATGTTTCCTTAGTCTATATTACTCTTGCTTCTGCAACAAGCTTACTCATTGGTTGTGTCGAGGCTGGGATGCAAAGTGAAGCCCTGAGGGAGAAGAGTACAGAGGAATGAAGAGGAAGAAGGGGTCATTTAACCCTCTGAAAATACAGCTTTGCAAACACCAAAGAGTAGGTCTGTCTTTTGAATCAGTGACTGCTCTGAGAGCAATAAAAGTCAAAAACAAATGTTGGTACCACAAGTGTTGGACGACCTTATAAATCATTTGAGAAAGGGTAAAGTAATTAACTGAAGTACAATAGTCCTTCTTGAATCATAATGATCTTCAAAAATAAGTTTACAGTCTCCCTTCTGGACAATAATTTTCATAGCAGAAGTCTGGCAAAAAACTTTGGAAACCACATTCACTAAGTGTTGTTTCCACTGCAGGGGTGATTATGTTTCCTTTTTCCTGCTTTCAAGACTTTTCTCCCAAAATTTGATAATAAAATTAGAAAGTGTAGTGGCAGGTCAGGAGTTCACCAAACTAGAATAGCAAATTTCTGCAAGAATTAAGTTTCAATGGTCTTTTAGTGAAAAAGAGCACTTTGGTCACCCATTCCTCAGTAACAGCATCCTAAACATTTACCTCGAAGACTTGAGAAAAGCACAAAGAAAGATTGCAGGGCATATAAAGACTTGAACATAACAACAAAAAGAAGCATGGAAACAGCTTTAAGACATCAGATTCAGTCAACAAAAATTAGGCCAACACATAAAATATACATTGTTTATTGTTGATGCCTTAGGCCACAAAATTATTTGGAGTCTTTGGCTTTCTGTGTGTACAAGATGACTGCAGAAGCCAGACAATGGCCCGATGTTTGTTCTTTCAAACCCAGCCACAAGATGAGTGGGGCTGTTGTCTTTTAATATTTAGTGTTTTGTTGGATGTCTGGCACCTCTCACATGCTCCTTGAAAGAGAAACAGCACCACAAGAATCTGGTGCAAGTTCAAAATCCTCTTTTGTCCCTCAATTACCCGTCCTTCCCACACAGACAGACTGTATTTGCAACTTACTAGTTTGGGGCCTAATTTTTTATTGTGGTTTTGGTATAGTTTATGGCACTATATATTTTTGGCATTTGTTTTTTATTTTAAAGTGATTTTTGTGGTCAGGGGAGGGCATAAAGACCAAAAACTCCAACAGAGCAACACATAAAAGGTGAGGTGTGCTGAGCAAGTCAGCAGCAGTGGCCTTTGCATCGGGGTCACTGCAAAACCCATTTTCCCTACAGAGCCCTGCCTAAGCACTGCAGCCCAGTAAGGACACATTATTTGTAAAGACTTCTGGTTGTGTTTTCCTAGAATTACTTATCTTGTGAAGAACACACAGCTCATATGAACCATTCTCTGACAGATTTTCCTCCAACTATCAGGACCTGTATGACCATCCAAGTAGCAGTATTCAAAACAGGTCCAAGAGAAAGCTTGATGTCACTCAAGGTCAGCTTTGTCTGGTGTCTCCCATCCCTTTCTGTAGCCATAGGTCACAATCACTGCAAGGCAAATGTGTTTGATTGGGAAGGAGGTTAGATGAATTCTTCCTCCACTGATTTACATGCAAAGCTTCCATCAATAAGCAAGATTTTATCAACAATCAGCAAGATTTTATCACTTAAATACTTCTAGTGATCTTGAAATACCTCTTGATTTGGGTCATTTTCTGATGGTTTCAAAGAAGGCTCAAGGAAGTTTTGCTCAATTTGTTCAAGAAAGAAAAACGGTGGTTTCTCTAAGACTGTATTGTTTATTTTGCCCACAGCAGCTGCAAATGGAAAGGGTGGGCCAGTTTCACAAAACTGAGCACCTTCAGGTCCTCTGGGACCAAATTGGAGGTAATTCAACCATGACTGAAAAATATGCTACAGGATTTTAAGATCAGAAGTGTAAAAGACATACTTTCATGTAGGACTCCCAGATTTCTAGGGTCAATGCTGGTTCTGCCCTATAAAAACCTAATCAACATTAAAGTGAATGAGATTCTTCATTTACTGCCTACAGCAGTTTTGTATGAAACCTTCATCCTCTGGACCCCTGGCAATTTCTTCTGCAGTGTTTGTGTCAAAAGACAAACCTCTTCTTAATGAAAAAGGGAACATGCATACTGCACAGGAAAGAGATCAACAGAAGCCTATTTTTTCTGAAGAAGTAAAAAAGAGCCAGACAGCACTCTGCACCCTTTGTTTATGTTCTGACAGGAGGAAAATTCAATGGCAAAATAAAATATATATTCCAAAGGCTTCACAACTCCCTTTTCATTTCATGTCACTGTACTGGAAAATCCTTTTATATAGCAATATTTTACTATCTTTTGAAAAAATTCTAGCTTTATTGGGATCAGTTGCTGGAGTTATATTGCTCTACTGTATATTTGGTGACACAATTTATAGTTGAGGCTGCTGGTATATGTTTGAACAAAATAGGTCTAGAAATGGACTACTTACCTGGAGACGTATGAGCTTTTTTCTGGGTTTGTGTGTACTTGTCTGGTAGAAGGTGTACAACTGCATATTTTACTATTATCACTGCATCCTTTTCTTACTGTCAGTTGATCATGGGATTTTTCGTGCTGGTTTTCTTGTTTTGTAGACCTATGCTTAAAAACAAACAAACAAAACCTACAAAACAACAAACACAAAAAAGCAAGAAAATGTGATACAGTTATACAGCTTTACCAATTTTGCTGCAGATGCTGATTCAATAAGGTCTTTCAGTGTTTATAAATTGAGGGCATGTGTAGTGGGGAATTTTTGAAACAGTAGCACTAGTCATATATTTAAAATTACACTTACGTTTAAGTACTTTGTGGCATCAAACCTTAATGCTTTGGGCTGAGGTGACTCATTTGAGGGAAAAATCATATATGTGAAAAATCATTCCACTTCCTAATATGTCATCAAATTGCTGCTTTTATTAAAATTACAAAGATTAGGTTCAATTAAGGTTGACTGTAGCACTGTAAGCAAGGAAGCACAAACATCAGTAACAACATTACAGGATTTAACCCCAGAAGCAGCAATAAAATAATAGTCTATGTAAATAAGAGAGACTTTTTAAGCTTCTTAAGGAAAAGCTACCTTGTGCAAAACATAGCTGATCAATGTATTTAGCTGACTTCAAGTGAAGAACCAATTCTGTAAATTTAGGTTCATGGTTTTAAGCAATGCAAAAGGCCAAGCACAGAGTACTGGTGCCAGGCAGTTTCCCTGTAAGTCCATAAATTCTGCATGGTGTAGTGTCGGGTGTTAAGTGTTAAACATCCTGAAACCTTTATGAGCAGTTTGTCCATGGGCAGGCAGATTTTCCAGATGGTCTTTGGATGATCAATTACTTTGCTCCTAATTGCAAGTTCCGCCTCTATGTGTCTCCTTCCCTGCTGCTTCAATGTGGAGAAAGGTAAAGTCTTTAACCACTTAACAGCTGGCACAACTGGTGTAAACAATTCTTAGCACTGCCTTTGAGAATGTTTACAAAATTGGGAAGGTTCAAGTGAGCATTTTACTTTTAATATTTGTTTTTCTACGCAAAACATCTCAGAAACAAAACCAGGTAGTGCATTCTTAACCTTCCCTTGTTCTATGGTTTCTTCATTAGTGCCATTTACAACAGGTAGCTCTTCCAAACTTAGCTGCAGGAACAAAAAGTGCAGAGGAGCAACAATAACAACAACAAAACAAAAAACAAATTAGAAAACAAAAAGTTCCATGTTAAAGTAATATTGTCTTCCTCTGCCAAGTAAACCGAAGTTTTCAATGGCTGCAGTTTGGGGTTATTTTTCACAGATTTATGTTTAAAAAAGGAAAAAAAATACAGAAAAGCATTGATGGA
Organism: Heliangelus exortis; assembly: GCF_036169615.1. Classification (NCBI taxonomy): domain Eukaryota; kingdom Metazoa; phylum Chordata; class Aves; order Apodiformes; family Trochilidae; genus Heliangelus; species Heliangelus exortis. The sequence goes on from NC_092424.1 coordinate 52,545,914, forward strand.
CCTAGTGGGATTTTGTATTTCATTTATGTAATTTTTATGGCAGTACAACAATAAGATTTTAGGCCCCTTTTGCCATCGTAAGTTATTTACTTTTTTTACTGTTTAAAATCATGCTTCAGAAGATTTGCTCATAAATTTAAAAATGAGGCCTTTAGGATTTTAAGAATCTTTAAATGACTTCTTGTTGGCATATTTTACTGTCCAATCCAACAGAAATAAGATCAGGCCCCAGGTGAATCTTCCTCTGGATACATACAGCTACTCAGTTTTCCCATAGTCTCTTAAAGCATGCAATGGCCTTGTCCTTACACATTTTTGAGATTTCACATGTGTGGCTTATGGCAAGCTCTGTGTAAACTCTTCAGAGTGTACAGACTCCTGTTAAGACTCTCCTGGGTATACTGACCATTGTTAAAACACTAAGCAACAACTGTTTCTAAAGACTCTTGGTCTTATTTAGATCTCTTTTAATGAATTAAGCCACATTTGGTGGTAATCTCAGCTATCACATGTTGATCTCATTCTCTGCCACAGTCTGCTGAAACTTAGTCAAAGTTGCAATTACTGACTGACATTTGCTGCCACAATTTATGGCATTGTTCACATCTCCATTTTTCAAATGCTGAAATAAGGATATTTCATTGTAGTCTCTGTTGGCACAGAATATTTTGTACAGAAAATCAGTGAATGGTCTCTCACTGACTTCAGTACAAACAAAACAAGATTCAGAATTCTGCACTTCAAAAGGTAGTGATAAATAATAATTCATGAAGGTATTAAGCATTTATCATGTGAACAAAATGGAGCCTCAGGATCTTTTGTGAAGCATCCCTCTTTAGTTGTCATTGATTCATTATCTCCGTGGATTTCTCACCTATTTATTTTCACCATTTAACTCCTTAGTCTTCTGATAACTGGCTAATAGCTGACATCAAAACCTTCATATGAATTGAGATTTTTATTTCATTTTACAAGTGATGTACTGATTTTGTGATTTTAATTGTGCTACAGAGTTTGCCTGAAACAGAATTTATTCTTCTTAGTGGTTTAAGAAGTGATTCAGCGGATCTTTTTTACAAGGTTTCTGTAACTGACAGGAACTCTAACCAGACAGTTCTTGTGTAGTCCTGATACATTCAACTTGTTCAGAAGTCTGCAAAAGGATTGTTCTGGTTTTATTTGTCCAAATATCTGATTATTTACGCACTCGTGTAAGAAAAAGAAAGAACTTGAGGCAGATAGAGTGTTTGAATGACAGTCCATCGGAACAAGCAATGTATATTTAATCTGTACTCAGCTTTGAGGAGCCAGATGAGCTTACTTTAATTTTGAAAATATTTTCTCTACACACATTAATAAGCTTTTAAACTTAACCTGTTCCTCTTGCTTCAGTATGATTCACAATTCCTTAAGCACTTTGCTTTTGAAACCTGTAGTTTGCAAAGATTTTAACAACATAACAGTTCCTGATTTTTGTGGGCAAGGGCTTATTGCTCAGAGCTATGTGTCAGTGGTGTACTTGGGCTGATAGAGACAATAGCCTAAGGTTAACCTGTGCCTCAAGGAGCTCCTCTGCTCATCAGACCAAGATAATCACCTAACTGCAGGTATTGTGGTGGAGAATTCACCTTTTCCCAAGGGTGGAGGCATCCAAAGAGCAAAGATTGTCTGCTTTTAGTTAGCAGTGCACTGGAGCTCTTACTGGCATCGAAACATTCCTGTGTTTCAGAGAAGGAACACAAGGCTTGAGGGGGCAGCACTGGCTGTAGGAGGATCTTCTGACTGCCAGGGATACCGTGATGGAGGGATGGAGAAACTCAAGGGAAAGGACCTGGCAGACCCAACACATCAAAGAGCAGAGAGGCAAAGAGAAGAGACAAAACCATGGATTGGATACTGCAGAGGAAAGTAATGATACATAACCACCCATAACATACCCAGGCAGTTAGCCTGCAATGTTTACTTCTTAGCAGCTTAAAGTTCTGTGTCTCCCAACAGCTGCCCTTTGTCCCTCAAATCTCAAGGAATGAGATAATGTAAAAATGAGTCCCCAGAAAGACTCCACTCGTACATATAAGACCCATCTATATAAGGAGTGAGCAAGACAGCCATTTGGATTATATCCCATATTTCTGGGAAAAATCATTCAACAGAGAAAATAGAAGAATAAAAAGAAGAATTTGATTTTTGGTAGGATGGATAATACAAAATAGATATTTGTCATAGTCTTTGGCCATTTGTGTATATTCAGTCCTTTCTCAAAGGTTATTTTGTCATACTGGGCTGAGAAATCTCAAGAAATATAATTAACTCTGTCATTTGATTTAAGACAGAATGTGGCCCAAGTTCAAATAGAAAGATAATGGCTTTTATCCATTTTTTTCTCCTAAAAGGCTTCAGCAGTGTTGTTACAGATTAATATCTGTGCTGCCAAATATATATAAGCAATTCCTCATGCTACTGGAAACTGAGCAGCCAAGTTCTCATGCAACAAGTTAGATGGCCATCTGTATCACATGTATATTCATGGAGAGGAAAGAAGACTCATGTATATCACAATGTCACATGTATTTTAGTGGACAAGAAAGAAGACCTTGTTCATCTGTTTATCATGATGTTACAAACATGAGCAACATCTGTTGAAACTAATCCTGTTAGCAGAACAGCAACTTTACTTTTTTACTAGAAGATGTTTCAAAAGCAGTATTGCAAAAGGCACTTTGAGGTCTCACTGACACAAAGTCTGGTTTCAAAAGGAAAGGAAAAAAATATAATGCTGACCTTAGCAGGCAAAGCTAAGCAGAAGGAACATTTTCCTTTCACCAAATTATGTCATGATGCTGTATTTTGGTTTGTCCTTGCATAGACTTTCACCCGAGGAGCTCAAGGAAGTTCACATATAACTGCATCTCAGTAGAGACAACAAACATTGATTAGCACACAGTCATTCAAAATTCAGCAGCAGAGAAAAGGCCCAGAAAAGCAACATCTGGAGTAAATTCAAGCAACTCTCTGCTGCTATGACCTTATAATACCACACTACAATGCTAATAAAACACACTTTAAAAAAAATTCTCTGCATTCTGTTAAGCACTTCCAATTTACAAGAATACGCTAATTTTGTGATGACAGAGCAAGGCTTTGCATGTCAGAGAAGACTTATTTTAAAACTTATTTAGTTACACATATCAGTTTGCATCCTTTTATAGAAAAAAAAAAAAATGGAAAAATATAATCAGTCAATTTGGACCAGATTTGTAAACCCTAGATACAAGGAAAAAAAGTAATAATGAAAGCAAGTAATATTACAGATTACACTGAGCCAGATTTCTTTCCAGTCTGCTTCCAGATATGCAGGTTGAGGAGAAAAGAAATGGCTCCTTTATTTAATAATTAGTTAATTCCCATTTAGTTTCAGAAGTTTAGGGAAAGGAGGAAATCCAAATCCTAGTTACAGATTAAATTATGTAGACATTGCCTACATAGGTTACTAACCTGCATTACAGGAAAAGATCCATTTGTTTGATGTAGGTGGAAGATACAGGAAAAGTCCTTAAGCACTCAAGAAAGTACCCTCTCCTATCTGCAACCATCATAACTATAGTAATGTTATTGCTACTGCTCCTGTACTAACCAACAGTGCTGGCAATACATTGTGTTATACTTTGAAAATGTAATTATTATGCTCACCTGGAAAAGACTCTTTTGCACCCTATAGCAAGAAATTAAGATCATACCCCAACATATTGAAAAAAGCATCGAGGAATAGAAAGCAAGGCAAATGTGTGCATTTTTTAACCAAGCTAAAGAAAGTGATAACAAAATATGTACTGATATACCTTGGGTGTGTTCATACATTGAATAGGCTGGCATAAGGAATTAGGAAGAAGAGTAGTTCTCTCCTGACTCTCTTCACAGCTGGGAAGGGAAAGCCAAGCTGACACAGTAGCTTAGTGAAGTAAAGCTTTAGCCCATTAGACCCTGGTGGTACAGCCTGGTCAGCATTGTTTTTGCTGTCAAGTCAAATCATGCCCACATACCTTCTCTTTCTGGGAAGGAACAAATATTTGCATTTCTTTATCGTTGTACCAAGAGGCAAAATTTCCCATGAAAGCCATGAATGAACTGCTGACTGAGCCCAGCATCAAGAATGCCTACCTGTGAAGTCAAATGCATTGCACAGATATGCTTATTCCTCCAGGTCTATCTTGACTTCATTTTGCAACATTCCCTCAGGTGGACAAAACTCTAAAGCTTGACAGTAAAATTAGAGTCAGAGTAGTATACAGTCATTCCCATATGGATCCAAGTTTCACAGCATGGAAATCCCAGAGGGTTAGAAACCAAGCTGGAAATACTATGAGAACAGACTATTTTCTGACTGTTGGGTGTGTTTGTTTTATCTCCCTGGGGAAAATGTGGGTTCCTTAAGCCACACTCTGCATTTAGACTCTCTACCGGGAAGCCCTAGAGAGGAAATTTTAAATCATAGGTTTCCAGCTGCCGTATTTGACAGCTGGATCTTGGAAATTAGCAGTGTCTGATGCTCTCCTAGCTGAAGCCAACAGAATTTCTACAGAGGATTCAACAGATTTCTCACTGGGGGACAATGACAATGTTATTAATATCCGTTGTGATGGAGGATTCTTATTCTAAGCACTCTCCTTTGTTTCTCTTTTACAAACAGGGGGAAAAAAGCAACTAACCAACAAAAAAAAACCCCTCAACTTACCTCATTTTAGGAAGAAAGAGCATAATAACATTCATACAGGTTAATGTATATCTAACCAGACCTGGTGTAAAGATTAAAGGCTTTAAATAAATACTATTATATCTCTAAGTGATTTTGCATCTCTTCTTGATGTTCTTCACTAAATACAGTAAAACCTGGCAATATTTTGTTTGACACCTTCCCTTAAGCAGTTTTAAAGAAGCAAGGTTGTGGATTCTTTTCTTTCTGATTTTAAAGGGACCTTTTGTGAATCAAAATAAAATCCAATTAATTTAGAAGTGGTCTGACATGCCATCCCATCTTTCAGTATGTTTAGAGAGAAGGCTCGACGTCCTCCAGCCACCTCCACAAATATGTGGTCTATTTTATTATGTGATTTGGTCTCTGAAAACTCACATCTTTAGGCTGTATGCCTAAAATTTGCTTCATAATATGTGCATTCCAAGAGGCCCTGCCATTCCTCTAAGGCTGTGTAATTTTCTGAATTTCTTTTGAGAAAAGAGGGCCATGACTTATCCATCTGCTGGAGAATACTGATCAATAACAAAGTCATCAAGCAACATCACCTGTTTCAAATATAAGCCAAGCTTAGTCAAGGTCAGACACTAGAGATAGCAAAGCTAAAAGTTGGATCTAGGAAAGAATATTGAGGGGCATAAATTTGCTTTACCTGAGCTCATTTCTCTCCCTTGCCCAAGACTGGCATATGGAGGGGGTTGTCACTCTGGATATATTTGGTGTTCTTCAGCTCCACAGAATGATTTGCTTCAGCTGAGCATCCTACAGAGCCACAGAAGCTCTCCTGCAGATCATCACCTACTGTGTGCATCCCCAGTGAGATGTAGGATGGATGTTTCTGTATGTTGCTTTCTTCCTGTGGGAAAAAAAGGTCTGTGGGTCCTATTTTTGGCAGAAATCTCATTAATTTGAGCACAGGTGAAAAGCTGAATGAAGTAAAGCAGTGTTTAGTTACATTAGTAAAACATGAAAATCAATCAATGAAAGCATAAAGGAGTCAAGTTTTACTTAGGCTAGTTTGAAATTAGTGAATAGATCAAAGAAGTTAAAACAAAAATAATTACTTAAAAAGACTAATGACAGAGAATAAGAACCTGTACAAAAAACAAACAAAACACCTGCCTGAACTTGAGGGTGGCAAGGGAATTACCCACAATGAAACATATTTCCTGAAACATGTTTACATGAAAGTTGCTTGGGGGTTGGGAGCATAAAGTAATTAGCTAAAAAATGACTAGATGGGTGAGGTTAGATGCTTTGCTTGTCTAACCAGTGTTTTATGACCAATGCAGTGGAAGCAGAGAAAGGGAAAGGAGGGCACTGCAGGTAAACAAAAAGGAGCAAAGGACAGATTTGCTTATTTGCAGAGTCAATAATAATACCTCATAAAGCTATAGTGCTTGAATCATTAGATCTGATCAAAGATCTCTCTCTGTAATGCCTTTCCCATAAAATGCAGTTCCCATAAAGCTGTTGCTTTGCAGGGGAGAATGGTATTTAAATACCATTTTCTGGGAAAATAATAGTAATTTCAGTTGATTATTTGACTCAAGATGCTTTATTTTAAGTCAATAAAATTGTTTTTCTTTCCTATGGCTGATTGCCTCATATGAACTCTAAACAACACACCTTGCTGTCTTAGGTTTAGGCTGGGGATTGTGATTTTAGAACATCTCCAGTGATGTAAAACAGCCATCACCTGACTGTGCAATGTGGTACGTCATAAGATTCACTTAAACACAGTTCATAACGAGGGCTAGAACTTAATTAGAAAGCTTGGGCCTTAAAATGGAATGAATATTAACTACCAAGAGGTGAACACAAGGTTCAGCTGCACCAGTTGGGTATGTACTGTACTGAGTGCTTATGGGCTACTACATTACAGGAATAATAATCAGAGTACCTGCAGCACTTAGAAAAAAATCCATGTAAAATTTCTGAGATTCAAATGCAGGCTGTCACATAGGACCGTAAGGTTCGTGTAAGAGCCTGACTTTCCAGGCTGGGTTGAAATTTATCCTTTGCAAGTTTTTCTAGTAATCAAATACACACAAGAAAGTTTTATTTGAAAAGAAGCAGTTAATTGCTTATTTGTAGCCCCAGTAAAAACATCAGTGGTATTTCAATGAACATCAGCTGCAGCCCTTTGCATCCCAGGTGACTGCCACACCCTGTTCTGGGCTGTGCTGGGTTCTAAAAGTGCTGCTGTATGCACCCGGGTCTCCTGGGAGGTCATGAGCTGCAAGCTCACGGGCCATTCAGGCAATTTCAGGCAATGTCATAAGATAAATAACACGCAGACAGTGTGATACAAATGACATTTCCTGTCTTCCAAATACTGCTTCTAAGGCCCAGATCTATGATCTTTACTGACACTAAGTGAGAATTTCCTTTGCATATCGTGCCCTGCCTACAAGTAATCTAATCTCTGCTACAAGAACATGTTCATTACTTTTATATTCTCTTTATTATATAGTACCTCTGCTTTTACATTGAAGTGTGTGTTCAGCAGCACATCACAAGATGAGAGCAAGTCTTCTTCATTCATTAGTGACAACACTGCCAGCATTTGTCCCAGCACCCACTCTGCAAACAGGACCCTTTCCTCCCTGTATTGGGCCATTTCCAAATACAATTGCAATCTGCTGGGAAACACGCTGGCTCTGGGGGCGAGAGCTAGTCTCAGTGAAAAGGTACTTTCTGGTTGCATTTTTCTTCTGAAAAATAAGCAGCAACGCTGCATCTTAGCTAGAAAAAATGGAACTTAGCAAAAGGAAACAAGCACATTCTTAAATCCCACTGACTTAAACTTAAAGCCTCCATATTAGCCTTGGAGGGAAACCTTCCCTGAGCAGGGGTTTGAGACTTCCCCCAATGTACTTTGTTAATGTGGCTTAATAGGCTGCATAGAGTCCATGAAGATGACCTTAGGCTGTGAGTTTAACATTCTTTCCCTACAATGGAGGTCTTCTTAGAAACTGATCTCCTTCATCAATATGCATGGATATTTGCCCCTATTATCATAATGCCATGTGTAGGCAGGGTGTGCAATTAACGCAAAATAAACAAATGTAATTGCCAGCTGCTGGCAAATGCCCAAAGCTATGCCACCATCTGCCCACCCCACCCACTGATAAAATAAATTCCTGGCATTTTGCCTAGATTCAGGAATGCTAAATATAAGTATTCCTGGTTGTGCACATTGAAAGTCAGAAAATCTAGGTCCTAATGGAAAAAAAAGAGGAAATGAATCAACATCCTGGGGTCTTTCTGTTGCCAGCACCTGTAAATTCAAAACTAGGGAGTAAGCCTAAAATCATCCCAGGAAATATTGCTGGTGAGTCCAGGCCATATGAAAAGACTAGAGTCCTGAGTCCTTGCAACTGAAACCCAAAAAAGTTGGAATGCCTTCCATAAGTTCTGAGAGGAAATCAGTTAAATGCAGAAGCATTCAGTAGTGCCATCAGTAAGAGCATTTTGAGACTGAGGCAGATTAAAGTCCCATTGTAGGAATTGATGATGGACAAGATCATCTGTTTTTCCTTTCACCTTTGGGGTACAGTCTGTCCACAGTCTGTCTGTCAGAACAGAGCACAGGTTCCAGGTGTATCTCAGTCTGCAAGGGCAATAACTCTGCCAAAGGGGAGACAGGACCTGTAACTCCAGTGTCAGTCTGCATGGACAGTGGTAGGAGGCCTTTCTTACATCCCCAAGGCTTTCATCTCCGACTAGGTCAAAGCTAAACCTCTTACCTCAATGCACTGCAATGTCAGATCTACCCCTTTTGAAAGGGGAAAGCTGTGAATGACCTTGTGCATTTTTTTTTCCTTCCAAGCAGACTTCCCATGAGCAGGAATGGGGATCATCCAGAGCCGACAAAGGCACAAGCAGTCCCTCTTTCTGAATCACTTTCTTCTGTTGACAGCCAAGTATCAAACATTAATAAATTCCCAGTATCATTTTCCCAACCATCTTTCACCTCATCTGTGCTGGTTTACACCACTGTAAGTAAAAGAATGATCAAACCTCACATTTCTGTTCCATGGGTGGTAATCATCCAAACAAAAAGCATATTTGATACATAAACTTTGTACTAAGAAGAGCTGCTTTTAATTGTTACCAGGAATGTGTGTCAAAGGGGAAGGAACCAAAAATAGCTTTGCCTGCAAAAAAAAAAAGAAGGGAAGGGAAGGGAAGGGAAGGGAAGGGAAGGGAAGGGAAGGGAAGGGAAGGGAAGGGAAGGGAAGGGAAGGGAAGGGAAGGGAAGGGAAGGGAAGGGAAGGGAAGGGAAGGGAAGGGAAGGGAAGGGAAGGGAAGGGAAGGGAAGGGAAGGGAAGGGAAGGGAAGGGAAGGGAAGGGAAGGGAAGGGAAGGGAAGGAAAGGAAAGGAAAGGAAAGGAAAGGAAAGGAAAGGAAAGGAAAGGAAAGGAAAGGAAAGGAAAGGAAAGGAAAGGAAAGGAAAGGAAAGGAAAGGAAAGGAAAGGAAAGGAAAGGAAAGGAAAGGAAAGGAAAGGAGCACTCTAGCTGCTACTCTAACAGCACACGTATGCACGTACATCTGTGAACCGTAAGGATTTGCCAACACTAAGGGTATATGTTTTAACTTGCTAGAAAATGAACATGCCTATGGGCCAGATTTGTATCTTAGTTATAACTATGTAAAGCAGAACTAAACTTCTTTGAAGTTGTTAGACTTATTTTGGATTTATAGTACTCCGAGATCAAAATCGGAACTACATGTTAATTTGAGATGAGCAGAACAATGAAGGAGGCAAAAGATTCATATTGCAATGAATACATCAAGATCTAACATAAAGCTCAAGGTTTTTTCTGCAATGAAGCAGAGGAGCATTGCTGCCTAGATGATTAGTATTACTAACCATAATGAAGTTAATATGTAAATTATTGCATGCAAACATATACACATACTTACATGCTATTTCTCTGTCTTGATTTTCATTAGTTTCTTTGCCTTCTTTTTTATGGGGAGCAAGTAATAAAACAAAATACAGAAGTGAATATAATCTATCCAAATGAATGCATATTAATTGTGTTTGGAAGAATAATGCTTATTTTAAAAATATCTTTTCTTTAAGTGCTGCTTAGAAAAAAAAACAAAAAACAAGACAAAGAAATACACGTCTTTCACTTCTGAAAAAAAAAAAAATATTTCCAAAGCCTCTCTGTTCTAGGCAGAACCCAAAGAAATGTGTAAGGCTCTGGTACTAAGTAAGAGAATGCTTTCAGGCAGCATTTTATAACATTATAGTACCAACATAGTGTATGTCTTCTCTCTTTCCCATAAGAATTATGAATAACAGAAATAATAACAGAAATAATGAATAACAGAAATAATGTTAATGAAGAAAAGAAAAATACTGATGATCAGTGGAGCATCCAATGTAATATACTGACTTTGGTAATCTTCTGTGATAAATACAGAAGACAACAACATGAAGGCCACAATAAATGATGGGTGAAATGGATTTTAAAGTTATTTTCTGTAATAATAATACATGTATATGCCTAAAAGCACTGAAACACAAATTGTTAAAAAAATATACTTCTGAAACATAAATTGCTAGTTCTTTTTAAAAAGAATTATCTGAGATGCTGAATAAGAATATTTACAATTGATTTAATGGGATCTGAATACATACAGTCCTCCAAAAATTAGGCTTACTCTGCTAAGAAAGTATAGACTTTAAAAAGTATTGTTCTTTCTGGATAAATGTGCCTAACTCCTAGACAAGTAACTTTTCACTCTGCATGTTCTTTTGTGAATTCCCAGTGCAAATCTGGGTGGTTTTAAAAAAATATATGTTCTGAGTATATACAAAACCACCCCAGCAACAGGGATGGTTTGTTTTTTTTTTTCTCAAACAGCTGCTGTTCTGCCAGGAAACTGCATTTGGTGGGGACACTCACTAGTTTGGAGAAACCCAACCACAAAATATGTATTGTTTTGAAAAGTTTGTATTTTTGCTTTTCACATGCAACTGGCCATGGCACACACTGTTCACTAGGAAACATCTGTCTATAGATGGATATTTGTTCCAAGCATTGTAAAACATAATAATGATTCTGAAAGTAGATAGCTTTGAAACAGTTATATACAAGTAGATTTTTAAAACTAAGCAAAATTCTCATGGAAAATTCATGTCACTGATGAAATGTCAACATGCTGACGAACAGGAAGACAGAAAGCAACATCAAGTCCAGTAATTACAAATTCTGTGTAGCAGAGAGTCTCTGTATCTATTTTTTGACAGAGAAAACATAAGGAACAATAAACTCTTGCCTTAGAAAAGGCAAATAATTTGCAGCAAGGTGTTTTCTCTAAGCATTGGCCTAAACCATTTTGATTCACACAGGATACAGAAAGAAGAGTAATTATACAGTCCAAATATTTGTGCATCAGTTGTATAGCATTTACACATACTGTGTACATTTGAGTCACTCAAAAGTTACTCACTTTTGAGTAACAGTGTTTTAGTTGCATTTCAATGGTTAAACATCTTAAGTTGCCAAGGCTGTATTTGAAGGGAAAACACTTATCCCAGATTTTGACACACACACACACACACACAAAAAAAAAAAAGGTTTAGGGACAAATGTTTGTTGGGCTCTAGACATGAAAGACCCTGAAGAAGTCAGTGGAAAAGGAATTCTTTTTATTCAGTGTAACTCACACAGAAGAGCAGAAATTCAGCTTCAGCTATTGTCTAGTATTCAGCCAATGAAATTAGCCAGCCAGCCAGCAGAGTCCTCAGTTTCTGACACTACCATTTACTTTTTAGCCCACAACCCCAGTAAGGGAAACATAGTTCAGTTTTAAAAAGTGCTAAACGTTCTTTTTCAATGCTCAGATTGTCTCTGGAGGCAATGGGTAGTCTGAGGCATACAACACTAGACAGGACTGAAGTGTACACAGAGCTTCCTCCAGTCTGTTAAGTAGAAGTCATGCATCTATTACTATGATGAATTATATTTCATCTGGAAGTAGTCATCATAGAAGAGCTAGGTAATTGATAGGAATAATATCTCTGTTGTAGGAAAGATTATCTATTTTATGCAAAGGAAATGCAGCACAAAAAGTCTGTGTTTCTTATGGTGGATCTATGCAGTGGACCTACAAGCTAATTAAATATGGCAAAGAAAATATTTATTTCTTCATCCTCAAAGTTCACATTTCTACAGTATCTTCTATCAGAGAATCAGACTAAGTTACAACATTCTACTGCCTTCACTCCTATCATGCCTTTATAGGCTCTTGGAAATTTGAAATGGTGTCTGTACAGAATATTAAAGCAATATAATTTATCAAAGATAATTTGATGATGCAGTAGTATTTCCACATGGAGGATCAGCTAACCTGTTTACAGTAGGAGTGATACAGCTGCACAGCAGCAACTGCACAGGAGAGGCACAAGCACAGCCAGAGGAGTGACTGAATCCCTCTGGAGCTATCTGATAAAGAGATGTCTGATTGTGCAGGGTGAGAATACAAATTTTACTTCAATGGCATATTTCACCATACTTAACAACTGAACTGTGCCTGTAGGCATTCCTATTTCACTATTTTACAGGTGCCAAAACAGAGCAATGGACAATTGGGATAGCCAAAATAACAGGATCTTGGTGTGCCTTGAATACACCTCTCTCACAGCCTGGGTATAACCTTGATCACGGAATCACAGAATTATCAGAATTGGAAGGGACCTCTAGAGAGTATCTATTCCAACTCTCCCACAAAAGCAAGATCATCTAGAGCACATTACACAGGAGCTGGTTTTGAATGTCTTCAGAGAAGGGGACTCCCTGGGCAGCTTCCCTGGGCAGCTTCTTCCAGTGCCTTGTTACCCTCATAGTAAAAATTTTTTTCTTATCTTTAGATGGAACTTCCTATGTTCCAGCTAGTGCCTATTGCCCCTCATCTTCTCACAGGGAAGATTGCCCCTCATCTCTCTCTACTGAGAAGAGTCCAGCTCCATCTTCTTTGAACCCATCCTTTAGATACTTGTACACATTGACAAGGTCTTCCCTCAGCCTTCTTTTCTCCAGGCTAAAAAGTCTCAGCTCTCTCAGCCTTTCCTCATAAGAGAGATGCTCCAATCTCCCAGTCACCTTTGTTGCCCTCCACTGGATTCTCCATTAGCTCCCTGTCTCTCTTGAACTGGGGAGCCCAGAACCAGATGCAGGATTCCAGCTGTGGCCTCACCAGGGCAGAGTAGAGGGGGAGAATGACCTCCCTTGAGGCCCCACTGGCCACACTCTTCTTTGTGAATCCCAGGATTCAATTGGCCTTCCAGGCAACAAGGGCACACTGCTGGCTCATGGATAATTTACTATCAGGACCTCCAGATCCTTCTCCTACAAACTGCTTTTCAGCAGGTCATCTGGAAAAGTTTTGAATCTCAGAAAACAAACTGTCTAAGTGAAAGAATATTGTTAAAGTACTTCAGTGTTGACATTTAAAGTATCTTCAATAGTCAGAACCATCACACTGACACATCAATCACTGCCAAACTTTAACCTCCTGCTGCCCCTTTGCCAAGTAAAACATATCGGGAGAACTGTAAGAACCTCTGGAAGGTGAAAAGGCAGCTCATGGGACACAAATTGTTTTCAAAACCACCCATCAATGTTGTAATATCTGCCCTGACAAAAGGTGGTTCTTGCAGTAATTGCTAAGTGCTGAATATCTGATTCCATATCTCACCAATGCTTACAGCCTCACAGGGGCATAAAGAAAATTCAGTTCTGCTCTTCACCTCAGTGCTGTTAAGGATTTTACCCACAAACAGGATTTAGACTTACATGAAAATTTTAAGAACTCAAATAACTTGCAGCATCAACATACTTAACTGAAAGCTCATCAGCTTGAGATATTTCAGTGTGAATTATTTCCCTGTCAAGTCAGAGTGCTTGCAGACAAGCTCCCATTTGAAACATCATGGGTACAGGTTGCACATCTAGAGGGGTTTGCAATCTCTAAGCCATTTAATGGTGCAGTGGAAGAGGACCTCTGCTACAGATACACTGACAGTCTATGCATAGCCAGAACTTCCCATGTCTACATTTCATTGTTCTTTCTCTGTTGGCTTCTGAGTGATTTCTTAACATATCAGATTTTCTTGAAACTCAAGTGCCAGATGACAATAAAATACAGATAATGTAGATGCAATATTTAGACAGATGCTACAACATCTTATCGTGCATTGGAAGACTTAGCAAGTACTTACATTCTTTCTCATTTAGCAGAAAGGACACGTAATTAGTAACAGTTAAGGAGAATCACTCCATTCATCCCCAAAGGGTTCCAAAACAAACAAAACACAACGGAAATGTAGTTGCCCTGAGGCTTTAAGGCAGCATCAGCTCATCACAAACAAACTGAGAAAAGGTTGGGAGGAATAGAAGACACTGTTCTAGTCTTTTCTCCTAAAATTATTTATTAAGTCCTTATATATAAATCAAATGAGATTTCAAACCAAAATCTTACCTGGAAGATTCCCAGCCATGACATCTTACTCAGAAGACTACAAGGCAAAGCCAGACACACTGGAGGAAATATAAAGCAAATACATTCTAGTATAAAGCTCAACCCCCAAAAGTTTAGCTATTTTTTAAAATTATTGTTACATCTAGGAAGCTTCATCAATGTATACCTTTGATGTAGACATACAGTAGCACATGCTGGTGTTTGCCCAGTGCAACTGAGCTCTTTGTAAACCCTGGAAAACTTTGACACCTACTTGGTACTGAGTTAATTCAGCTCAGTGATCACAACACAATATCCTGTCCCCCTCAAATGCACACCGTTTACTTCTCTGGTATTTGTTAAGAGCTCACGGGAAAAGAAGACTCTTGAGTGTACTGTGAAATAGAATACTACAAGAACATAAAGAGAACTTTATAATAAGATTATTTTAAAGATAATTCACCATCTGGTTTTTAAGTTACAGCACTTGAATTCCGAGAAAATGCATTTTCATTGTTTTTAGATGCAAGTGGTCAAATGAGTAAGTATCTGAAATTCACCGGGAATTTATTTGAAATATATTTATATTTCATTATAATGACATGTAATTCTGCTTTTATACATTCTCCTATCCTTACTGATGGTATTCTAATTCGGTGACTTTTCTATGAGCTGTGATGCTGCTCCAAACCAAAACCAAACTTCTCCAGTCCTTTTGCCGGGATTTAATGTTTAGAAATTAAGTTCTTAATCCTTACGGATTTGTAGAACAAGCTGTCATTTTAATCCACTGTGATGCAACTTGCTTAACATCTGAAAAAACTTCAGCCACCATTTCTTTCTAGGTGAAAACAAAATGTGGCAACTGTTACATGGGAATGGAGTCACTCATTATTTCTGCTGTGAGAAAATTCAGGCACAGACGAACCAACCATCTCTTCCTCTCTTTTCCTACATCCAGCAAAAAGGATACTGCCAGTCCAAGTAGGTTTTCAGTAGCCAAGCCCTGAACACAGACTTCTTTTTGAGACTTTTCCAACAATTGTAAGGATCAAGCAATAGTTAGAATTGTGCATCTTTGCACAGATAAGCACTGGCTTTCACCAGAAGATCAACAGAGGACACAGAAACAGAAGCTCAGTGTCTCATTGCCCTCAGTAACACAGGGACAGTGCACTCACATCACATTGTATCTCCTGTGACTTCTCTGAAGCATTCTCATAAAATTCCTACTGGGGAAAAAACAAACAAAAAAACCCCCCATGTTATCTGTGTCACCACATAGATTAAATTGATTTTTACATACCTCCTCATTATACTAATCTGTTTTGTTCGTGAAATTAAATGGTTTGAGCAGCTGCTACATTTTATTTATTTGTTCCACAGGGTATGCTGTTCCTAGCTCTGTCACTTCACTTTGAGAGACACACATAGTGTCTGTCCCAGTTCTTGCAGAGATCAAATGGCGACAATAATATTTACCTGCCTGACAAGAAGGTTGTGAAATGCTTTTCATTAATATTTGTAAGATGGTTTTAGAATTTCATACAGAAGGTCTATAGACCAATTTTCCATGCCAATATTATTGCAGCATCAGAGTTGTTCTCCTTTGCAGAACCTGTCTAATCAGCAGATGGGGAAAAAAACAACAGCCAGATGTTTACAGTCAGAACAGAATGGCAAGGCAGCAAGATATAAACATTTGTCCTTACCCTTTCAAATTATGATACTACAACATTGCTTCTTGTCTCATTCACTGAGGGAGAGCCTGCCTATGGGAGCAAGTCAGGGAATAAGAAAGAGTAAATTTCTGCCTTGGCTCTATTTGTGACAACATTTGAGTGTTCTCTCGATATGTGACAACAACTGTTCACCCAAAGGACTCAGGAAGGGAGCCCTGAAAAGGTTAGATTAAAAAGTGACAATTGTCTATGATACCTTGTTCTTTTTCCACTTTCAAACACTGGCTGAATTATATATCCCTTCATGGGAGGATCAGGGAGGTTGTAGTTAATCCCAGTACAACTCTTCTGTGTTGATACTTGAGTTCTTTGCATGGCAAAGGTTCTCTACGTTGAGGTCACACATTCTTCACATGCTTGATCCATGGCCAAGCCAAATCTTTGGGTTCAGTGACTGTAGAGGACTATAACCCTTTTGAAGCAATGAGTAATTTCTAGATTAAAAAACAAAGGAGCAGCTTAACTTTAGAGTGCTGTGCTCAAGCCCCAGGTCTCTGTGCACCCTGCTCAGTTTTCTGTCCCACTCCCTGCATTCTGCTACATCAACAAGCAAGAAAACATGAGTCCATTCACAACCTGGCAATCAAGGCCTATTTCCTCAGCCTACCCAAAATCCTCAGCTGAATTTAATTACTGGGATTTGTCTCTCTATATTAATTAATTTTTCTTGTCTTTTAACCGGGCAAGCATCACAGGACAATTAGAAGGATGAGCTGGGAAAATGCTATTATGGACTTGTTCTTAAGTGCAATTTCCATCTGTCTCTCTCCTTTTTCTTTTGTTGTTGGTTTTTGTTTTTTTTTTTTAAGGGATTTATAAACCATGTCATCTGTCAATGGTAATGAGCCTGTGGAAAAAGCGAGGAACTGAGTTTTGGATTATCATGTTTTTCTCTTCAGAAGTGCCAACCACAGCTCATGTCTGACTCAGCAGTGCCCTTCAGCTCCTTGCCCTTCTGTTTGCTTTGGCTACTCACGTGGCAAGTTTGTTGGAGACACTGCATGTAGGAACACTGTTGAACACAACAGCATCTGCACTAGTGTCTTCAGGAAATACTGAATAATAAATAGTAATTCTTTTGATAGCAGTTCCTATATGTTACCTAAAGAAATACACAATGACCCACTATTAGATATGCCACTTCAGTTAGAAAAAAATGAGAGAATAGGTTTTTTGCTTTCCTTTTCCAGGGATCCATCAAGGAAAAACAGGAGTTATTAGATAGCTGGTGGGTACGAATAAATGAAAATTCTCTTCTTCAATGTAGAGACATAGTATCAAAAATAGCACCTTGAATCCTGTCTTCCATCCTCTGTCACTCAGAGAGTTGTCTAGATCCACACAGGCTACTGCCACCAGATAGGAAGTAAATTTTAACCTCCCACAAGTGACCTGATATTATCTACATATGAAGTGACTACCTCAGCTTTTTCATGTTCTGACACTCTGAGGTGCATTAATTAAGAAAATCAGAGTCAATAGAAGTGGCTAGATTCTCAAAGGTGAATAAACAATAAGCCAGCCATTTCATTGCACTCAGTTTCCTCCTCATCTGTCAGTGAAAGGACAGGACATCACTAGTGCCTGTAACTTCCACAACTACTTGTGCAAGCACAGGCTCTACAGACTGTGGGAGCAGAAACACAAAGAACCTGCAACAGGCAAGATGAAAACAAGCCATAGTATGAATCAGATTGGTGCTGTGGAAATGGATTTTGGGGCTTCTATGAAGCTATGTGACCTGGCAGGAACCCAGGTGGGGTGAATGAGGAACAGAGATACAGAAGATTTTATTGAGGAAGACACTGGTGACATGTCTAGTATTATATATGACAGTGGGAGAGGTTGGAAAGAGATTTTTAGAGTCACTGACACAAAGGTGGCAGCTAAATCTATGGAAATAACTGAAGTAATCTCACTTATTCATTTATCTTCCCACACATGTACACACCCTTGCTGACTTCCTCATTGACACTGTGGCCAGAGAAGAAACATTGAATTCAAAGAGAGACTATTTCTGATCCAGCTAGACCCAAGAGGTGCCAGGGATCTTGTGAGAAAGGCTCCTTTCAAAAAGAAATTGAGCTGTGTTTCAGACAGTATGAATTATGGTTCTCTGGAACTGACAGTCATTTAAAAATACTTTTTTTGCTCACTAAGGCAGCATGGTAACTTAGCATGGTAATGTGCTACACTATCAGAATTTTTAAAAATTTCTATACACTTATGTTTTAAAATACAAAAAAAAAAACCCCACCAAAACAAACAAACAAACAAACAAACAAAAAAACCCCAAATACACACAAACCAAAAAAACCCAAAGAAAACTGGTGAATCATTTTTTTTCTTTTGCATTTGCCTTTTTTTCGCAGGCATCTTTTTACAGCTTACCTTTTACATGAACGCTTAAATTCCCCTCATCTTAAAAAAACCCCTCTGGTTCCATGCTGTGCTCCCTCCCTAATAGCTGTGGAGGGGCAGGAGGTACTGTGGCTGCCTCTGAGCTACCTCTGTGCTGGCCAGCCAGCTGCTACTCACATTGCCTTCAGTCAATGAACACCCTTATACTGCAGCCTTTTTCTCAGCAGAGACACCATTCCACTCTCCAGGCACTGATTTTCCTCAAATATGAAGGAGCTTCACATCACTAAGCATTTTTTTTAAAAGTTAA
Organism: Heliangelus exortis; assembly: GCF_036169615.1. NCBI lineage: Eukaryota > Metazoa > Chordata > Aves > Apodiformes > Trochilidae > Heliangelus > Heliangelus exortis. Next base: position 52,564,560 of record NC_092424.1, read on the forward strand.
AAAAGCAATAGATGTATTGAATTTGGAGCTTTGAGTTTAAACTTGCCACTTGGTTCATGTCCCTAGTTTAAAAAATGCATTAACACATAATTCTTAACAAAAACAAATTCAGTTAGATTATCTTTTTTTACTGAAATGTAGTTCACGCTCTTAATGTGTCTCAGGCAGCTACACCATAATGCAATGCCTATGCCATTACTTAAGGAAATATAGCTAAGCAGTAGTGCTGTTTGATTTAAATCTTAATTTAGCTGATATAGTCTATTTTTTATGAAGCTCTTCTACCCTGCCAATACCAGTGATGTGTGTAAGCAAGAGTACTCATTCCCTGTCCATCACTTACAACTGACTTGGGATTCCAAAGGGTCAGCGCAAGCATTTCATTTATTCAAGGTCTGATAAAGGTAACTGAATAAAGTGCTGGGTTTTATTTTTGTACCTTCTCAAGCATCATATTTTAAGATTTCCATATTCAGCACTAAGGGGTAATTGGAAGCATCTGATACAGTGTTGTTGTCACCCCTGGAGTGGGGAATGGCTGCTAAGCCAATAGGAGAGATTTCTGTGTAGCTGTCATGGGGCTGGGAGACCTCCAGGTTTTATATCTCTTAACACAGAATCACAGAATGGTTTGGGTTGAAAGGGATCTTAAAGATCATCTAGGTCCAAACCCCCTACATGGGCAGAGACACTTCCCACTAGACCAGGTTGCCCAAAGCTCCACCCAGTCTGTCCTTGAACACTTCCAGGGTACCCACAACTCCTCTAAGCAACCAGTTCCAGTGTCTCACCAGCCTCACACTAAAGAATTTCTTCCTAATGTCTAATCTAAATCTACCCTCTTTTCATTTGACACCTTCACCCCTCTTCCTACCACGACATGATTAAAAGTCCCTTCCCTAGATTTCCTGTAGGCCCCTCAGGTACTGGGAGGCGGCTGTAATTCAATTGCAATATTGGTAACTATGCCAAATTATTTCATGTTTTCTATATAATTTTTTTCTATTTTACACCTTGAAAATAGTAGAAGAGAGTGTACAGAAATATATTTTTCTGCTTTTACAAGTTCACTGTATTTGTCTGTTTGAAAATGCAGTGTCTGTAGCATTCACCACATAAAACCTCCAGCTTCTCACCACTAAGTGAGGTTTCCAAAGATGTTTCTTTACAAGGAGTTCTCCATGCTTGATTAGCTGGGGTCCTCACCAAGCCTACAACACCCAGTTTTTTGCCATTAATCTGTCCAGAAGATTTGCTCTGTTTGGAGGAAGAGAAGATCTAATTAAAAACAAGCCTTGTCAAATTATTCAGCTGGTTATTTTGATTCACAGTAATCACTATGTATTTGCATCTATCTTAAACCATCAAAATGTAGAGGGATTTCCACATAGAAAAAAGGTCTAAAATGGTTCTGCCCTGCTAATCTCTGCTATTGAGTATATACCAAGAAAAGTAAATTACTTCACTAATTAGTCCTGACTTACAGGGTTAACATAGCCTGTGTCAATATATTCTGATCCAAAGATACTATCCTTGTTCTTAGATGTCCCACAGCTGCTTTCATTAAAATTCTCAGTATTTATTCTCTGGAAGGTGGCAAAGTCAAGTCTTGCTTAAAAGCAGAAATGTAAACAATATTATACTCCCTTCAGCAGGATCTATTCACACACCTGTCTTTTTTGGAAGAGTTTCAGTTTGCTATTTTTATTTCCCTGTGCCTGTGAACTCAGTAGGTTAAGGACTATCTTTTTTTTTTTTTTTTCCTTTTTGATACATGTGCCAGCTACACCTTTCCTCTAATCCCTACTTGATCTGAGGATGGGCATATCTAACGACAGGAGTGTTTGAGGACCTCAGGGTGTAATGAATATTTTGCATGCCCAACCTACTTCTACTCTGCTAGCTGCTGTTATCTTAGGCATAACTATTACCTCAGCCTTGCCAACTATTAGGTATGTGACATGACACATTTTCCCACAATGTCTTGCTCTTCCCCACAGAACTTAATAGCTCACTCAACCGTGGGAAATATTTCTTTGTGCACTGGCACAAGGCAGACAGCAGTGGATATCATAAAACTGGTGATTCCCCTTGCCTGGAGTCTCCACATTTCACTATAGCACAAGTACTGACTGTGACTGACTACTGTTTGCATTGTCTCTCTAGGATTTGCAGGTGTCCAAATGTGATCCCTAATATGTCTTTGGAAGTCAAGATAAAGAACAAATTGTGGAGTGAGGCTGGTGGCCCATTCCACCATCCCTGAATTGCCACTTCCCTCCATGGTAAAACAGGGGGTCATAAATTACAATAGATATTATTTGGGGAAAAAAAAATGCTTTCGGCCACAGATCTTCTGGCAACACAATTAAGTCCTACAGTCAGCACAAAACCAGGCTCCCTCCTTCAAGAGGTCTGCTTGGAGCCCTCTAAGTCTCCTCAGGTTTTTGGCACTGCCCACTGTCACAAGTGTTGGTGCAGTTCAAGTCCAGACAGGGACAGTGCTAGTGCAACAATGGTACACTTCAGTATTTCGTAAAGATTACAACATGTCTTTTGTAATATATTTTTCAGCTCCCATAAAGACATCAGGGCACAAATGCTTTGCCATTAACATTGAACCCTATAAAAAAAACAATTATAGAGCAAACAATTCTGTAGCACATGGCTAGATCCCACTTATGCCAAATCTGTTGACAGAAAGAAAGGGACATGTCAGTTCCCTTGAAATGGAAATCTTTCCTCTGTGGTATGAGAGATGCTTGAAGACCAGAAGTGCCTTTACATCTAAGAGCTGAAGCTGTAGGGAGACAATTTCATTAGAGCCTGCCAGAGACAGCCCAACCCCTCTCCCTGCCCTGCAAATGCTTTCCTACATCTTCATTAGTTACCTAATATTATGTTAAAGATTACTGCAGTTAATATGAAGTAATCTCATTAATCTAAATCTAAAAACTCTACTGGATCAGCAATGGGTTAACATATTGTGATGTTTGTAGTATGTCCTGAATTCTTCCCATACTTGTCAAAATGCACACATTTGCAAGTGGCATTAGTAGGGCTTTGGAAACCATCCATACGAAGGATATCCCAGTGATATCTAAATGGAGGAGAATTTGGAATTGGCAAACAGATAAGTTTCAACACAAACATCTGTGCTGGTGAACTGTTAATGCTACTATTGCCATCATAATGTTTTATTTACATTTTATTTCTAAAATTAGTTTTTAAGTGGTTTGCAGAAAAGTTTCCTGACACAATGAAGAAAAGAAACCTTTTGCTACTGTGTGCCACAGAATTTAATATTAAATGACTAAGTATTTCACTTAGCTATCATAAACACATAGCTATCATAATCACAAACACTTTAATCCACTGCAATATGTACAGGTCATCTATGAAGAATGGGAGAATGTCATCTCGCTCCAATTACCAATAATGGTTTCAGAGCAGTCAATTGTGAAAGGAAAATTCTGTACTGCGCTGATTTGAGACTTCCCATTATAGTAATGTGAGAAATATTTAATATGTAAATAGTATCTAATGCGTGAATATGTACAGATATGTGAATATACATGCACATTCTCATCACTAATAGTTCATTGAATCACAGAATTGGCTGGGTTGGAAGGGACCTCAGAAGTCATCAAGTCCAACCCTTGACCAGACCATGGCACTGAGTGCCACATCCAGTCTCTTTTTAAATATCTCCAGGGATGGAGAATCCACCACTTCCCGGGGCAGCCCATTCCAATGTCTGATCACCCTCCATGTAAAGAAATTCTTTCTAATATCTAACCTAAACTTCCCCTGGCACAACTTAAGACCGTGCCCTCTTGTCTTGTTGAAAGTCGTCTGGGAAAAGAGACCAACCCCCACTTGGCTACACCCTCCTTTCAGGGAGTTGTAGAGAGTGATGAGGTCTCCTCTGAGCCTCATCTTCTCCAGGCTGAACAGCCCCAGCTCCCTCAGCCTCACCTCATAGGGTCTGTGCTCGAGTTGGTGACATTCACCAACTTCCAGTCATCTGGGATGTCGCCAGTGAGCTGGGACTGTTGGTAGATGATAGAGAGAGGCTTGGTGAGCTCTTCTGCCAGCTCCCTCATCACCCTTGGGTGGATCCCATCTGGTCCCATAGACTTGTGGGGATCCAAGCAGTTCAATAGGTCACTGACTGTTTCCTTCTGGATTACAGGAGGGCTGTTCAGATTCTTGTTTCTTTCTACAAGCTCCAGAAGCCAGCTGTCCTCAGGATAACCTGTCTTACTGTTGAAAACAGAGGCAAAGAAGGTGTTAAATACCTCAGCCTTTTCTTCATCTTTGATAACTACATTCCTGCCCATGTCCAGTAGAGAATGGAGGTTTTCCCTGCCCCTCCTTTTGCTTTTGATGTATCTGTAGAAGGACTTTTTGTTATCCTTCACAGCGATGGCGAGATTCAGTTCAAGTTGTGCCTTTGTCTCTCTAATTTTCTTTCTATGACAACCTCTTCCAAAGCAAAAAATTATTCTGTTGTTATTTTCTTCTTGAATTTTTCTGTTCTTAGAGTGTTACCATGCCCCTAATTGGTCTTCCTTGCCATAGAGTCTCAAGGGTATTCTGGGCATCCAATGACACCTCATTAAAGTAGGAGTTTTCAGACTTTCAAAGGACCAGGGATGGAATATTAAAAAAAAAAATTCATGATTCGTGCATTCCCAACATTCAAAACTTGAGGAGAGGTGTGAAAGTGAACATAACACAAAACCAGTGTTTTAACAGTGTGCATAAAGAATTAACAACTATATAATGAACACAAAAATGCCTGAGAGACCCAAATAAGTTTTCATATACTCTGTGCCCAAAATTGAACAAGGAAAAAATAATAATGAAAAAAGATTGTGACAGGTAGCAAATAAACTGCGTTTAATAACTGCTGCAATATAGAAGGAATATTTGGTTTCACAACTTGGCATTAATGTTTGAAAACCAAAACTGTAAGCAAAGAAAATACACCAAGAACAATTAAAAAAATAAAAAGAATGGAAAAGCAAATGTTGAAAAAAATGAACCCTCTTTTTCCTTTTAACGACCAAAGAAAAGTTTTTAATATATGAAGCATTCTCCCCCACAAATTTATGAGGCAAAAAACCAACAACAAAACAATGTAGAGAGATTAAGAAAACAGATCCTTATCATAGAATCATAGAATCATAGAATCCTAGGGGTTGGAAGGGACCTCGAAAGATCATCTAGTCCAACCTCCCCTGCCAGAGCAGGGCCACCTAGAGTACATCGCATAGGAACGTGAAGTAGTGAACTGTTTGTGAACTGTGATTCACAGTGTAGTGATCACTGTTCACTGTGATCAGTGTTCACAGTTCACTGTGATCACTGTGTAGTGAACTGTCTCCTCCAGTGAAGGAGACTCCACAACCCCCCTGGGCAGCCTGTTCCAGGGCTCTGTCACCCTTACAGTAAAAAAATTTTTTCGGATATTCAACTTGAACCTCCTGTGCTCCAATTTACACCCATTATCCCTTGTCCTATCACTGGTCACCACTGAGAAAAGCCTAACTCCATCTCCCTGACACTCACCCCTTACATATTTGAAAACATTGATGAGGTCACCCCTCAGTCTCCTTTTCTCCAAACTAAAGAGACCCAGCTCCCTCAGCCTTTCCTCATAAGGGAGATGTTCCACTCCCTTAATCATCTTAGTAGCTCTGCACTGGACTCTTTCAAGCACTTCCCTGTCCTTCTTGAACTGAGGGGCCCAGAACTGGACACAATACTCCAGGTGCGGCCTCACCAATGCAGAATAGAGGGGGAGGAGAACCTCTCTTGACCTACTAACCACACCCTTTCTAATGCACCCCAGGATGCCATTGGCCTTCTTGGCCACAAGGGCACACTGCTGGCTCATGGTCATCTTCTTGTCTACCAGGACCCCCAGGTCTCTTTCACCTACACTGCTCTCCAGCAGGTCAGCCCCCAACCTATACTGGGACATCGTGTTGTTCTTCCCCAAATGCAAAACTCTACGCTTCCCCTTGTTGAATTTCATCATGTGATCCTTAATAACTTATTATTTATTTGACATGCAGAAATCATCTCTTAAACATAAAATTAGTGTTGCTATCTCAAATGTTGTACCCCTAGTAATATGCTATGTTACTATCATGTTTTCTTCTCAGTGACCTGAGATATCTTGGTTTAGCTGTTGGCTCTCTTTGGTTCTTTCAGACATGGTATTCAGTTATCATACTGAGTAAAGAGGCCAGAAAACAAAACTCTTACTGTTACTTTCTATAAATTCAGAAATATTTCTAAAATTTGGTCCTCCAGATTCTTATCCCAAAGCTTAACAAGACTGGGTAGGTATTGCAAGAGGAACTTAATGAAACTTCTTTTTCTCCAGTTCAGGACTGCTTATTGTAAGTCACAGACTCTGACCTACTTGCTTTGCAATGTGTGGAAGTTAAAATCAGCAAAGCAACTTCAGCAATACCTGCATGTGTTTCCAGACCTAAGTTCTTCGTGGGGAGGAAATATTATGTTTTCTTTTAATAACTATGCTCTTCATACTATGATTAATTTTATTTGTGCAGTGGTTAGGGGTGGCACTGTATCTTCCTAATCTAAACAAGGATATTTCTTTTCAGTTCCCATGCTTACCACCAGTGATGGGCAACAGCGTGGCAGTCAAATATCCACAATCAGAGGCTAGGCCTATCACTAATGTGAATGTCTTTAGAGAAACCCTAGATACAGAAGGCTGATTTTTATCTTGTAAACACCCATGAGTCATTCTGTGCTCCTTGGTGACTGTGATCCAGTTCTGCTTTCTTGCTGTGGTTCCACAGGTATCGGTGCTGTGTGAGTGGAAGTGCAGCTCAGGGAAGATTACCCAGGCTGTGGTAGCAAACTTGCACAGACCTTTCACAGACCTGAAGGACTTTACAAAGATAGAGTTCATTTGTCTCCATGGCATTTAAGTGGATGTAAGTTGAAGGAGGCTTAGATTCAAGAGTTTTTGCTGTTTACACTAAGATATGCTTTCCCACCTACTCAAGAGTCAGAAGAGAAGCATCCCTTTTTTCCTAACATAGCTAGGTTGAATAAGAAAATGTGCATTCTTTCACATCCTGTATCATACAGGTCTCATTTTGTCTGCTATGGCTTTTTCTTTCTGAGCACCAGAACCTAAAATGAGATGAAGCTGTCAATTGGAAGCGAGCAAGAAATGAGAGGAGAGGCAGTATGAGTGCCTCTGAAGAAAAAAGGTCTTCTCCAGGCTTGCTCCCCTTTGGCAGGCAGCACTGATTCTCCCTCATGCCAAGAGCTGAGGTCAAGATGGATTTTAATGTGTTTTACACATTAAAGGTGCTGGCTTAGTAAAAAGGAGGGATAAGCTGCCATTAGTAGTGAGCAGAGAGGAGATTTGGGCAGTCAGGCAGCATGGCACGTAGCAGGCCTCCCCACCAAGCTGGGGCAGAGCCAGACCCATCATCAGGTCAAGCTAAGATATGGCTCCTTGCTGTTTAGGTCACTTCTTTGGATGCTCCTTTGCAAAATAAACATGACTTTGTTTTGGAGAAGCTGTTTTTTTGAGTCACTTTAATTAACTGCTGTCACAACAGAGATAAAGGGTGTGTATGAGCCAAATCCAGTTAGGCCTGTCGAGTTAACCCTGCTGGCAAACAAGGGAGTTGAAGCCTGGAGATGTAATCTGAAAGTGGGAGCAGGCATGATTCCCCTGAGAGAGGGGCAAGGTAGCCAGAGGCATCTGTCACCCAAAGGCTCCAGCAAAGGGGGACAAAAAAAAGTACCTTGCTAGATGACCACAACTGCACTAGGGAAGTAAAGAGAATTCTCTCTCTATCTCCTTTGAGCAGGAAAAGAGGAGGATGTTTCCTCTTCCCAAAGGGTGAGAAGTTGAAGAGAAGGTTAAATCTTCTCCTGTTGGCTAGAAAAGGAAGGCACAAAGAGGTGTTTCTACTCATCTGTCACCCAGTTATTACAATGGCAATCCATTGTGATTACCTCATAAATACTGTCCTAGAAACTAAGGTTTTGCAGGTGTCAGCAACACAGGGAGGGTGAAGAGGAATCAGCCTGCTGTGAAGCAACAAATTACACAACGGGAAGGGTCAGGTGACACAAGAAGGCAGGAAACCTCTGGTTGGCTCCACTGCTACCACCTTTTAGAATACACTGGATTTGCCTCGAAATTTAAACGTTGTCTCACAAAGACGAAGACTATTCCAGAGAGCTGACCATAGTTGAGTGTGCTGCTGCAAGGACAAGCTACATTATTTCTCTCTTCATTTTACCCAAGTACCTTCCTCTGTCCCACTAGTGACATGTACTTGGGTTTCAAAACTTGAGAACTCTTTACAGGATGTTCGGACCATCAAAGCCTTTTAAAGAAGTTCCTTGGTTCTGCAAAGGGCATCACTGCTCAGTCCCATGAGATAGTCTCATCTCGGACAGAAACTGAAACTTTTCAGTTGTGTAGGCAAAATTGAATTTTGCAATCCAGGTGGAAGCTGGGAACCAAAGCTACTTTTATGGAAAGAGAAGAGGGGTGGGGAAAGCCACAGGAAACGTAGAGGGAAACTAGGAAATGGAAACTAGGGGAGAACCTCAGAAAGTCTGTGTTACTCCATCTGCTGTCAGTGAAGGTTTGGAGGGGCAGGAGGGGGATTAGCACTTTTGGCATTATTGCTTCCCCAGACACCTGGTGTTCTGCCTGGGCAATGGCTGTGCCAGCCTGGCTTTCAGGGCTGTGTGCCAGTCACAGTCCCCCAGCAACATCTAAATGCAGCTGCTTCATTTGCCTTCCCCTCAAACCAGTTTGATCCCCTTTTACCCTGGCACCTGCCAGTACACTCCTTGCTGCTTTTTTCTCCTTTATTTCAAGGGAAATGCGATTCCCCCATAAGAACTCGATTCCAGAAGCTGAGGCTTTTAGAAGAAGCTAATAGCATGACATTTACAACAAAGCCTACTTGGTTGGCAATTTCTCTTAGACCATAGACTTAATCCTATGCAGATGGTTCCCAGTAGGCCCAACAAAAGATTCTCTTTGATCCGGCTTTTGGGAAGGGTTAAATCTTTTTGTTTGCAAAACGACATTAATTATAAATGTTGATTAGTCCTGCAAATTGTCACTGAACTGCCACATGTAACTATATCCAGATATTAGTCTCTAATTGTCTAACCTCATGCTTCCACAAATTTGCGTTGTTTTGCTAACTGAGCTTTGTCTTTATTTGGCTGAAACTTGTTGTGACTGGAACTGTTACTCTGTGGCTGTACAGAAGCCAAAAGTATGGAGGCTTGATTCCAGCTGGAAACTATAATTGATGCTATTATCTACTATGCAAATAATTATAACTCAGTGTACTTCCTCTTCAGTAGGCTTTTCTTGGCAGGAAAATTTGACCCTCACTGTTGAATTAATAATTTTCTCCCCACTTAAAATATATGGCCCATTTTTTAATGCCATTAATACAGCAGTATGTTTGAGAGCTTAGCCAAACAAGGCCCAGCCCATGTACATTTTGAACCTGCACAAAGCTCCTGTCCACTTTGTTGGGACCTGTATAATATAAAAAAGATGCCTCTCTATCAAATTTTGTACACAGATAGCAAACAATGTATTAACAAATCAGTTAATTGTATGAAGAATGCAAATTGGGTATAATTTGCCAGTGAACCTACAGTAATCTGGATGCAAACAAATTGTAAGCAAAGTACACACAAGTAACAAACCTACTTGTTAGCTATAAACAAACTCGAAGTGAAGAGACTACAAATTAGGCAAAAAAATAGAGAAGCACACACTGTTTACAGGCTGATTACCAACAATAATACAATGTTCTCTCCTACACATTCACCAGAGCATTCGTCTCAGCAGTTCACCACCACCACCAGGAGACTTCAGACACTGGTTACAGACAGCTCTTTCAGGGTGAGCTTAATTCTTCCCAGAAGGGAGAGACAACATTGCTGCTTTTGTACTGAGACAGGATATCAGTCTTTGGGAAAGGAAATGTTTCAAAGAAAAATGGTAATTAACAGTGCTACAAATCTTTATTTTCTAAGAAACACTGGCTTCCTCAAAAAATTGCTGAAAACTAACCAGGCTTCCTATTAACTGACATTATTTTCTCAGGTAGTGCTGTGGAGTAGTAGCTCGTCTCTCCACAGGGGAGGAGGTGACCTCAATACAGTGTTGTGAATGCCTGTAAAATGAACTTTCTGCTCCCAGGGGCTGAGTGTTATCTGTAGGAATCTTCCTGAATGCATTACTGAAGGGTATTTGCCTGCAATTTTATTTCCATTGAAACCGAGAGTAACTTCTGTAATTTTCTCAGATTGCTTATGGACAGACTGGGGAAGAAGGACTCATGATTCACTACATGAGGGATATTTTGCTGGTTCTTTTTGTTTCCAGTTGCTAAATCATATTTATACTGTATCACAAACTATATTATACTATATTACATTATTTACATTCCTATATTAACAGTTAAAATGTATTTCTAACTCTTTACAAGGAAGACACTACTCCTTTAGCTGTAGGGACGTTACATGATTGAAAATTAATTAGGCTGCCCCACTACTTAAAGTAGGAAACAGGGGCACAGTGTCCTCCAGAGAGCATGTGGAGAGGTGTTCAGTGGATGTCCCTTTCATCAAACCATAGCAGAGGCTGAGGCAAGGTTTAGCAGGGTATTTTTGGTCCTCTCCTGACTGCAAGAGCTTCATATTCTAGAGAGCTCAGTCCCACTTCTGTCTGAGATTTCATCTCATGTCCAAGTGCCCAACAGAGCAAATTTCTTCATTGATCTTTACTCAGAACCTCCCAGTATTTCCCAAGCTGAATATACAGCCTCCCACACCTTTTCCTCCACTAAACAACCTTGCCATCCCCAAATCCCTTTGTTTCTCTTAACTCCCTGCTCAAATGCATCCAACCCTAAGCTCACTATATATTCCATACATTCTATTTCAAGTCCCCATTCTCTATGCTGCTCTAATGCCCTCCCACATTTCAACATCCCAACTCTTGCCTTAGTTCTGCTTTTTCTATGAACTGACATCCTCAATCCTGCCTCAAAGCACTTGCCATTCACAAACTCTTCTCCACCCCCAACCTGGACCTCTCTCATTCATATTTCTCTCATTCCCTTAACCACCAACCCTTGCCTCCTGCTTCCTATCTTCCTGAGAACAGTGTGATACTCAAATATTCATTATTTACCCCAATAGGACATAAAGGATAGAAAAGGTAGATCTGGGAAAAAAGGTAGTATAGTAGCCACAAGAATGTGGGAATAGTGTCTCACTTCATCATGTATAGTCTGCATGCTGAAACAAAGTAGGGCCCCCTGAGGTATATGCTTTAGGGAAGGAAAACAGTTGAGGAAGAATAGCTTCTGGTTATATTCTAGCATATACTAGCTTCTAGTATGCTGGCAAATCAGAAGGTGCACTCAGCTTTGGGCAAAACCAGCTCTGAAAGAATTGATGTACAGGCAAATTTTGGCTTCTAGCTTTCTGTTCTTGTTACACTAAGACATCCTGCCCCTCAAAAGCCTTCTTCTATGATGATCAACAGGAGATAAATGAGGGGCTAGAATGGGAAAGACTCTGGGACTCTCTTCCCCCTGCCATTCCATTAGAGCAGTGCTTTCCTTGATCCCTTCTGCATTCACAGGTGTCCTGGTTTGGGCCAGGATAAAGGTAATTTGCTGTCTTGTACTTTTGTTTTCAGCTAAGTCTCTTGTAAGTAACTGCACTCTCTGAAATTAACAGCAAGTTTCTCAGTCAGTGTCTGCTTCTGGGACTGATAACACTCCATGTTTATATTTTCTGCTAGAGACTGGTATGCAGAGCCAAGGCCACTGCTCAGCTCTGAGGAACATTTTGAACTCCGGAAGGAGAAAAGGAGTAAAAAGGTCACACCTGAAATCCTCCTCTGGGGAGGAATGGGCAAGATAGATGGCCAAAATTGACCAAACAGAGTATTCCATCCCATACATGTCATACTCAGTATAAATTTGGGGGATCACGAGGGTCAAACCTCTTCCTGCTTCCCCTTCTTCTCCTGTTCCCTGTTTGCTTTGGCATCCTGAGAGGATTCCACCCATTCATCTGCCTGTGGTCCTGATCCCTGCCAGCCTGAATCTGTGTGTTCCTCCCTCCAGCTCCTGACTGTTGCTGACCCCAGTAGTCCAGCCTGGATTTTCCCAAGGCTGCCCTGCAGCCTCGGTGGTGATGTGAGAGTTCTTGGGGGAAAGAAGGGAGGAACGTGGTATCAATTTTCCTGTATATTTGTATATATTTAGTAATTTTTCCTTTTTATCATTACCCTTTCATTAAAGCTGTGTAGTTTAGTTTCCAACCCGTAAGTCTCTCTTTCCTTTTTTTATCAAAGGAGGGCAGGGGGATTAAGAGAGAGCATCTGTCATTCGGTTTAATTGCTGGGCCAGTGTTAAACCATGACACCAGGAAAAGCCCAAAGAAGTAATATTCAAGTTACCCTTTTGTGACTTGAAGCTTCCATTTGCAGGTTTCCCAGTTTTCTTGACCAGAATGGATTTCCTCATTTCTTTTTCTTTATTAACTGCCCTGCCCTGCCGGATGGGCAATGAAAGTTTATATCCCTGACAGCAGCACACCTGGAATATGTTCCTGATGTTGCTGATGTTATCAAGCTTCACCTATGCTTACTGCAAATTTCTTGCCAAGCTAAAACTTTTCTACTCATAACAACAAAGAGAGGGAAGCAATTAGCTTTGCAGTGTGCTTTTAGAGCCACATGCTAAGCCAAACATGTGCACACCCAGTTAGGTTTTAAGTCTTATTGGATCATAAAGCACAGCTACTGGATCATCTAATACCACTGGTTATGCAACAGAAAGGAATTGTTATTGTTGATAGAATATTTCTCCTGCAAGGACACTATCTGGATCTCCTCCTCTGCAGCAGTGTGAGTGTTGATCAGGCCTGCAGCAGTGGTAGAAAGCAACAGGCAAACATTTTGGCAACTTGCAGGCAATGCCAGGGTTCAGAAGGTCTTCTGGGAAGCATCAAGAAAGCGAATGAATGCAAATCCTCGATTTCAGGATCTAATTCTGTCTCATGAAATTCCATAGCTTTCCCATGGATCCACTATCATTGATGACAATTTTTTGTTGATTATTCTTTTAAAATTAATAAGTTAAATGATTAATGGGGTGGTGATGCTAATGAAAAATACAAAAGCACCTGGATCTGGCAGGATGTTTTAAAGCAGATTTTGGTACTTTACTAGAGCATATTAGACAGCACGAAATATTCCAAAGACCCAACACGTATAACATAGGAATGTTATGCTCTATCCCAGTTTTATTTCATATTACTTCTGAATAAATACTTTGAGACTGAGGAAAAGGCATTAGAAGTTTAGGAGTGGTTTGTGATACCACAATACTTACATACACAAGGACTGAACAGGTCTCTTGAATACAAGTGCCACACTTCCCTCATAATAATCTCATTCAATCTGTGTTCAAGCACCACTGGACTGTGAAGATTTCATACCCTTCATGCCCACAGCAATCTGTATTAACAACCTAAGAACATGTTTCATTCCAGTTATACATAGACACTAAATACAAATACACAAGGGAACCACTTCAAGCACAATAAAAAATAGTTTAGGGTGAGAACTGCTCAGCTCACAGGAATGAGAGCCAGGAACAAGAAGCACTTTGGAACAGAAAGGTTTTAACTGCAAAAGCAGAGAGCATTCTTCCTCTAGTAATCATTTCAGCTCTAGTCTTTCAACCTTGACCACAGAAGGAAGGGCAAGGGGAATAAAATCAAGCCAATCTATTTCTCCGTTGGTAAATGACTTACTCATTGATGTTATAGTGGAAATATCAGATTGTTTACAAAGCTCAGGCAGTACAAATTGGAGTTAAAAAATCAAAACAAAACACAAAACCAAAACAAAAAAAACCCCAAAAAACAAAAAAAAAAACAAAGCAGGTTCCAGTTTCTAGAGGAAGCACAGTTTTGTGGCATTTTGCCAGCATCTTCAAGATTAAGTGCCTGAAGGTGAGTACTGAGAATACTGGAAATACCAGGGTCCTGGTTTTCAGAGTTACCGATTGTCACACCCACATCTGTAGCTTGCTGTGCTGTTACCTTTCTCCTCCATGGGTATGTTCATTTCCTGGCCTTGCCAGTTTGCTCCCCAAGCTTGTTGAAAAGGGATCTGCAGTTCTACAATTAGTGAACAGTAAAGAAGGTGCCACCTATCTACCAAGGGCTCCAGCCACCCAAAGCACATGCAATGTGACTGCTTGAATATTCTGAGCTGCTTTGCAAAAGGCAACAGTAATTGACAATGGAAGATACCAGCTGTGACTCTCAGACTTGGAGAGCAGCTGGGCCCCAAAGCTGTTGAACTCCATAAGCCATTTAAATGAGCAGAGAAACATTTCCTTTACAGCTCCTGTATATAGAAGAAATCCATGCCTTCAGTGTATGAATGCAACAGCTGTGATCTCCTGTATCCATACTATCATCTCTGTTGTAGACTACATTTGTCCAACTGCTTGAAAAGTCCCCATTCTGCTCAAATGTTTTCATTATGACTAAACTCTTTTTCTTGAATATTCATAGTACGTATTTATGAAAACACTTCTTCTTCTGCATCTTTTCAGCCCCTTGACCTATGGCATTTTGTTCAATGTAATATCAATAATCAGCATTACTTCTGGTTGTTTTCCTCCTCCCCTTCATATTCTCTTCACAGCTTATCATACCACAGTGGTTCAAGGGAGCCAGAGCCTTGCAGGGAACACAGCCTGGCCATGTAGACAAGTAGGTTCAGAGGAATCACCCTGCATGAACTCTTGAATTGACTGCAGCTAGTAGTCTCATACTGTAATGATGATTAACACATGGGCTTTTTTCTCTCAAAACAAGCACAGCAATGTCTGCAGTCAGTAAAAACTACTAGGAGCTACTTTTACTCTATTTTCATACAGAAAAGCTTGGATGCTCAGAAACATCTGTTGCAAAATACTCTTGAGACTTCATGCCACAGAAGATGTTACTAAGTTAATATGAATGGCAGAGACATAGAAGGCATACATAAGGAATATTTCTTAGTCAAATAAATATTTTCTTAACTAAGTAGTTAACAAAGAATGTGTTCATAAGTCAGCTCTCCCATACTTTCCCCTATCTTGAGATTCAAACCTTTTTCAATACTAAATACCCATAAAATGGGATGGGATGGGATAGAATGGAATAGTATTTCAGTTGGAAGGGACTAAAACAATTATCTTGCCTAACTGAAATGATATTAACACATCTATAACTGGTTAGAACTTCTGTGGAGCATCGTGTCCTATTTATGTTCATGTGAATTTTTTTTTAAGAAACTGGTCCAGGTGAGAAAAGTTCAGTGTTATTACAGTGGTCTAAAAGACTAGCTCAAAACTAATAAACGCTTTGGAAAGATAAAACAATGCAAGTACAAAACACTCTGTAAACATCTTTTAATCCTTAGATGTTACTGTGCTAGTTTTCCCTCCCTGCTTTATAAACCAGGCTGTCCAAGGCCACACAACAAGACAATAGCTGTGCCAAGACTGACTTCCAAAGCTTGAATTCCAGTTCTCAAGTCCCAATGTTTCTCTCCTTTTTTTTGTAATTCCCCTTTCTTTCCACACTGTGACTGCTACTCAAAGCTCTCCTTTTACTGAAGAATATGAAAGAAAAGGTGAAGCCTTTTGACATCTGAGCTTTGCAAGTGCAGTTCTGAGCTGCCAAAGAGCTTTTCAGAACACAGAGCTTTACAGTTTTGCAGTCACCTTAGTTCAAAGCAACTTCATCCCAGCAGACATCAGATGTCAGTCTCTTTTGCTATATCCATCCTGGTATCTGAATTCATAGAATTTCTATACCCATAACAACAATTTTATGTTGTCTGGAGACTTGCTGGGAGACAAGCAATGGTAGGAATAACAGACTTCCAAGAACAGAAGTAAGCAGTAAAACTAATAAAACAGCCAGAGGGGCAACTACAGTATTTCCCAGGTTGGAGAGATGTCTAGGTTCACAGTCATGCTGTTATCTTCAAAGACAAGTGACTTGATTGTTTGTGTTCCTTCCTCATAGCAACAGCTTCCTTTTCTCCCAGCCCAGCAATGATATCTATCATCCTCCCTGCTCCTAGCATTCTGCTGGTAAAGAATTCTGCTTTCCTGTTGGATTGCCAAACAAGACTGCTCAGATGCAAGTGAGGGTGATTCAAGCTGTTGGATAAACAGTCTTAAGTTCCTGCATACCTGAAACTGAGCCAGATTCCTGCAGTAGCATTGCTCACTAGAGCTAGCTACCATCTCTAGATACCAAACAGCATTTGAACTAAGCTCTCTTGAAAGAATGTCAGTGTTGACATACACCATTAACCCAAGCAGTGGTTAACAATCTCCAGCTTTGAGTCTTTGGTAACAGATAATAAAGCTGCACATTTCTTGTCTGTATTTATGATATAGGCTTTCTGTTTAATATACTTTGTCTTACTCCATGTATCAATGGCACATATTTTGATAAACAACAAGCATTAAAATGCTGCCTTTTGATGAAGTACCAGGCTGGTTTACTAAATGATCTGTCTAGTTTCAGTTGAGCCTGAAAGACTAAAGCCTAAAGACTCCTTTAATTCTAACTACAGAAGCAAAGAAATAAAAGATGATTGCTTTTGTTATTCTTGGAGGAGATCACAAGCTTTATCAAGTTCCTAGCATATTTGCTGCATTTCCTGCCTTCTCTATTCTTTCCCCCTTTTTCCTCAAAGTCTCTATCTAAAGTACACTTATTGCACATCTCAGATAGCCATGGGAAATCTGTTCTACTCCTTCTATGACCCCAGGCTAGAAAGAAACTTTTCAACCTGTGCCTATATCATGAGATTGACTGGGTCAGGTTTTCTAGTGGAAACACTTTTTCAGGGCAGAGAACCCATCATGCTCAGTGTGATCATCGTTGCACAAGCATAGCACAAGCGAACTGTGCTGAGGTTGGGAAAGTAGCAAGGCAAAAGTAGGAGGCTGGAAGCAGGAATTCAGCCAGAGCTGGGCTTGTCCAAAGCCTTCTAAAAGACCTACAAATGAAAGGCAATGTAAGGCAAGGCCAAGTATGCTGACAGGAGCTTCTTGGGTGGTGTTTGCATGGACAATTAGGGATTTTGCTTTGTGCTTCAAAACAGGCTGTTCAGATTTGGAAGTTTCAAAACTAGTTTTGAAATTAGGGCTGGCGGTCAAAAGTCAGTAAAATGAAGACTGTTATCTGAAGTGTAGGATCTCCTGATATTCTCCTAGGGATTTTTTAATCTCACTTTAAGAATTCACCACCTTTATGGCAATGTACTCTGGCAGTTGACTGAGTGTGGTATGAAAACAGTGTCCGAGTTTGCTCAGCTCCCAACAAACTGTGAGGTTTTTAAAAACATTTTGTGTTTCTTTTTTCCCCATTTCTATTTGCTTGTGAGTAAAGTACATGAAGATAAGCAACTAAAAAATTAATTTATCTCAAGGGGGAGAGTGAGGTTTTCAAAGATACTGTGGTGACCCTCCCTAGAGGCACACAAACCAGACTTAGTATAGAAGCTAAAATTTATTATTTCAATGAAAAACTCCCTGACAGTGACACAAGAGGGGAGTCACTTCCAGAGTTAACACTGAAGGAGGGCTGGCAAACAGACGCCCATTTAGTGAAGAGTGGAAACTTCATGCAGTTTGGGATTTCTTCTCTTTTGCTGTTGAATGACCAGCACAAACAAGGGAAGTGACTCACTATCACTGAAACTAAGCTGAGGATTCACACACGTATTAATACTCTATTCAGCTATGAGAAATGTTTAGATATAAATTATTCAGGAAATAAAGTTTCCTGACAAAGAAATTGGCCTTTTGTTTTCAGAATGTCCTAACAATCCCAATAGATACCACCTGTATGCAGGAGAAGGAACTGACATCCATTGCTGAAAATTTCATTTTTTGCTATCAATCTGCCGAAGAATATTGTTCAAAATTACAGTTCTGAAGGTGAAAGAAATGCCATAAAATCCCAGCAGTTTTGGTGCCTACGCTGTGCATAAATACAATTCATCAAAAGTTTATATCCAAGCCTTACAGAACACACAAATGTTAAACATTTTCTCAGTGACTGTGAGGACAAAAAAAAACAATATACCACCAGCAAATCTTCAGCATTCCTTGCAGCAGGTACATCTCACACGATATCAAAGTAATTGAAACTGATTTTAAAATAATACAGAAATCTCCAAAGTGAGAAACATCTAAATTTTATTTCAACTTTAACATAGCCTTTTCTTATGCCTCCTGAAAGGCCAGATTTGCATTAAATTCAGTAGAAATGTACAAGATGTCCTGATCATACACAGCAGTGTAGCATAGGCACCTGAGTTGTGTGAAAGGCACTGGTAGCCAAAACAAGCCCAGGAGACAGTGGGCAAAGAACCAAAAACTCAGGTATCCAGGGCCCTGCCTGCCCTATAGAAACCTTGTCACTGTTCTGCCAGCCCATCTGAAGGCCACCTTAGGCCCATGGATGGAAGAGCTGCCATGAGTCATTGGGGAAACAGAATTCACCTATTCACCCCTGGGTCTTAAAGGGGTAGAAATGGATTAACATTAGAAGGTGATTAATAGTAGCATAAGCATAGTCAGACACCATCTGAATGCAGCCACCTGCACACAGGCTGACACCAGCTGCTCCCACAGGCTGGGCTGTCAGAACATGCAGAGGAGCTTGAGCAAATCAGGGGTGTAGTCTGAAGTCCTTCTTTCCTTTGCTATTGCTCTACAGAGAGATAGAAATATATTGGACTTTTGAAGGGAAGGAAGGACACCAAATATCTCACAATCTGAGACGGTGCGAGATTAAAAAAGAAAAGGGGGGGAGGGAGGAAAAAGCAGTACTTTATAAAACCACTTGACATGTAACAGAGGAAGAAATTAATTTGAGATCCCATGGGCTACTCCTGGAAAGATTTTTCTTGGCTCACATCCATCTCCCAAATAACTCAGATTTACTGACCAGGAACATGAGGGACTTTTTTGGTTGTTGTTCTGTCAATTTTAAAAATCACATATATCAGGATGTAGTAAGGACTCTGCATACCTCTTCAGGATTTTGGTCAGTCTCCTCTCTCCGATGAAATCACAACATCTGCAGGGTTTTTTTTTGTTTGATTTTGTTTGGTTTTTTTTTCCAAGTGGATTCATTTAAATGAATTTTTGAACACAGCATCTTGTAGACCTGACTTCATTTCCATCTAAGTAACTCCACAACCTCCATGGACTTTGGTCTTGATCATATTCTTACCTAATATGGGCTAGAGTGAGTTTTATTCCTTGTTTCCAGTAAGAGCTATTTAATTCTTCAACAATATGTCAAAAAATCCTCCAATTTAGTAAATTTCTTTGTCCTCAGACATTTAATAACACCATAATTTTATCCAGGTAAGTAAGGTATGTTTTCAAGTACGTGGATTAAATATTCCAATGAAAGCAGGTCAGTAAGTTTTCCAAAAAGCCTTCCCCTTCTTGTCGAGGCTACATAATCTTGCGTTTTGACAGATTAAAAAAAAAATAAAGATCATAATCTTCTCCCCCATCACCTTGCCTCTCTGAAGATAAAGATTAAAGATTACTGACACATAGTTGTATACTGAGTGCATGTTTGCTATGAGACAGTATTGAACCGGAGAGCACCAGAGAGCCCTTTCAAGTCTTTAAGATTTGGTGGGTTTGCAGTATTAATTTAATCTGTTCCTCAAGTGTGCTATGACAGCTGCCCATCATGATGAAAGCCTTGTGCAACAATCATGCTTAGATATAGGTAAAAACTCATTATAACAGTTTAAAGACAGCAAGATGAGAAGAACCCCCTTTCTTCCAAATCCTGGTTTTAAGATGTATTTGTCTCCTTGAAGAAAAAGAAGAAAAACTGGAAGCAAGACATAGAAAATTCTTCCTAACCTCTTTCTGTCCTAACTTCCCAAGCAACTTTCTGAGAGGACAAATGGTGATATGCTTTCTCACTTGGAAATTTCTTTGCATCATTTTCCCTAAGCAGTGCTCCTGCATGTACCTGCCAATGCCTCTTCCTCTCTTTAAGCTGAAAATCCCAAATATTCTAGATTATGTGAGTGAAAATAAGGCAGCAAATCAGGAGTCTGACAAGCGAGCAGTAGTTCTCTTTACTTCAAATGTTTTTCTGTTCTTGTTCAGATGTGTCTGGGCAGACCCCACATAGCAAGCATCCCCCAGCACTGATCTACTCTCAAACAAGAAGGATCATTTGTTTTAGACAGCATTTACATTTGTTAATTACCCTCTAGTTTTTGTTTTTAAATAAAGTTTTAAATACATTTCAAAAATCTTTTTTTGTTACATTCTTCGACCATCATGTTAAACAAAATTCTTCACAGGAGTGAGCTGTGCTACAGAGACAATGTCTTACAATATATTAATTTGGGTTTTCCACTTTATAATTTACAGCAAGACCCTAAACCACCTAAACCATCACACCTTCTGAAGAGCTCACGGGAGTGTAGCTCAGATAGGACAAAACAAATTCATAGCATTGAGATTTTTATTTAAGTGCTCTATTTTCAGAATTTTGGCTCCTAAGTGCGGGCTTGTATTTATCTGTAAATTAAAAGAAATCTGAAATATGGAGAGATGTTGCAAAGTGACCAGTCACAAGTAGCCTAGAATACTTTGTCCTGCTCTCCTACAACACATTTTAGTGATCTCATGGTTTATCTTTGTACAAAGCTGTCTATAATTAGATCTAAAATACCAAGCTCTTTGCAGGCATTTTAAAAATGCCACAATTCCTCATCCTGTATTAGTATAAACCCAGTTTTGCTGCCCATAGTAGAAGCTCTAAGTTCTGTAAAGAGCTGCTGTCCCCATGAACACTACACATGCAACTGACCTGTGGGCAGTCACAGTCGTCAGAAATTATGAGCCCTGCGTGTGCTCTGTCCCCCTGTTCTATTCCTCTTTTTTTTTACAAAGGACTCCTTACCTCTAGATTCAGCCATCAGGGAGAAGCTTCACTGATTGCAATGCTATTCTGAAAAGGGGATTTTCACTATTAGAGTGAGGTCTCTACTAAGATCAAATGTAACTACCTGGATCAAATGTAACTACCTGATGCAAATCTATCTCCTGGAGAACACAATTTCATTTGGCCAAATGGCATTTTAAAATGTTGTAGAACCTTGGATGGGCAGCAGCCTAATCCAGAGAAACACCTAAGCACAGCCTCAGGACCTGCATCAGATTTGGGGAGTACGTGCCACAGTGTGTACCCCTCCACCCACTGGTTGGCTGCAGGCAGGTGGCAGAGCTGGCAGGTGGGATTTGCATGGTGACACAGAAACTTCCATTCACATCCCAGTAAGTGAGCTGAGATCCATATTCAGAAGTGATTTAAGTGATTATTTCAGCCCTTTCTGACACAGACATCAACAGGTATGGAAATACCACCCTTCCTGATGAGTCTCATGGGATGGCAGTCCACAGCAGAGGGGAGGGCAAGACATCAAGAGGGAATAAGAATCTGAGCAAGCATCTCAGCCCTCACCAGAGTCCATCACCAGTCATGAAACAGGTCTTGTGCCAAACATAAGAGTCTTGATTGCCAAAATGTACCAAGATAGTGAAACAGGAGTTTTAGGGAACTAAGTGCTAAAAATCAACTTGAGCAACCAATTTACTCTTCTGTGAGGAAATGAAAACACCATGGTTTATCAGTTCTAGAGGTGGATCTGAACTCAAACTTCACATCACAGGAGTGGATCTCAACGAGGACATTTTGTCCAGTCACAGAGCTGGAGCACTTAACAAATCTATATGTACAAACATCTGTTACTTCAGTATGGGATCTGCCTTTGCAGTTAGGATAACAACTAACTGTTCTCTAGCTGGAACTTACTTTGGATTAAAACCAGTTAAAAATGCAATGAAAGTAATAATTATAAATAAATTAAAAAAAAACATATGGAAAGGGGAAGAAATAAAAATAAGGGTCTCTGCTGATACGAGGAAATGTCCTCAGAAGTATTTTTCTCAATGAAGAAAGGGGAGGGAAATTAGTAGTAGAGGATGCTGGTAACATACTTAGTACAAACCAGTGCCACAGCATGTTGCTGGCCTCCTCCTCCCTCTAGCCTGATTCAACAAGGGCAGCTGCTAATCCTTCCATTTTTAGCACAATGCAAACCTTTCTCTGTTCATTAATCCATCACCACATCAGCAGCATCAGCTGATACGTGGCCCCCTCCTCCTGCAACAGCAAACCCCAGTAGTATCTGCCAGCATGCCTGATCCTGTATATATCTCCTGTCCAACATCCACATGGCCATGAAAATTTTGTGGGGTGAACAAAATACTGCCCCTTGAACAGTGCCTCAGGAGAACCTGAGTTTTAGTTTGTTTTCTTTAAAAGGCAGTTTAGTAGAATAGAACTGAGATTTACAGGACAAAGGGGGAGAAAAACCCTACTAACACTGTCATTAATCTCCCTAGAAATGGTGGAAATAAATTCCATTTGTTTTCCTAGGGAGGGTCTTTGCTTTATGATCCAGCAAAGGCTGGATGCTACAAGGCTGTTTAAACTTGTGCCAAATACAATAGAGACCCACAGCAGTGGAAAACAAAGTCATTTAATTCTACAATTAACTAAACTTCTACTATAAAAGGATAAGGATATACACTACAATTAAATCCACAGTTTTGGCACTTAAGACTCCATATGAATCTGAGCCCACCTAAATTTTTTATAATCAATGGTAACACGCAAAGCAGGAAAAACTTTACAGTCCAACCAAAATAGACTTTCTTGAGCCTTCTTAAGACTCTTGTGCACCAATTTGGTAATGTAGAGAGCTGAATACTGATATAAATTATGCAAAGAAGGATACCTTAATGAACGTGAGGAAGGTACACTGAGCACCAGCTGCATGCAAGAGGGTAATATAAAATGAGCAGATCCTCTAATATTTAAAACAAAACAAAAAAACC
Organism: Heliangelus exortis; assembly: GCF_036169615.1. Taxonomy (NCBI): domain Eukaryota; kingdom Metazoa; phylum Chordata; class Aves; order Apodiformes; family Trochilidae; genus Heliangelus; species Heliangelus exortis. The sequence continues at coordinate 52,587,680 of NC_092424.1, forward strand.
AAAACAAAACAAAACAAAAAAAATTACAAGCAAACAAAAAACAACAACAGAGAAAAACAAACCCAAATGAACTGCAACACTGCAGCTGGTATAAGGAGATTTATACACAAGGCCTCACATCCATTTGCTTGGTTCTGAGAAATTGTGGGATACATTGAATTAGTTGTTGTTGTCAAAAAATAGTTTAGTTGGCATAAAGCACAGCACATAACTCCCACACAGAGAAGATGAAAACCAGTCGAATCTAGAAATCCTGTGAGATATTGGTAATGTGTAAGAGGTATTTAACCTTTACAAAGAATTAAATCCACATTTGAAATTAAATTTACTATATTCAGGAATAATAGTGTCCACCCTACATCCAGAATATGGATTGTTCCTACCTCACCTGCCATGTTTTCCTCCAAGGAGGAGATTGTAGCTCTCCAGGCAGCAAATGTCTCCTCTTGTGTTTGCCAACAGCTTGCTCAGAAGCAGCAGGACTAACACTGCTGCTGCCCATATGCAAGGACGTGGGCTGCAGGCACATCACTGCACAGGCACAAGGTAATGCAAAAGAATTGGAGTTCTGCATCTTCTGCAACTCCTAGAGGAGATGGTCTCAAAACTAGGCCTCAACCTTTTCTACTGATAGGCATGAATCAACTGGGGAGGATTGATGACAGCTTCAGGGACAGCATATTGCCTATTACTCCAGGTCACCTTGCACCATGGTGTGTACTAAATTGCTTTTATTATTATTTAAGGGGAAAAAACAAGCAAGCAACCACAAGAACAACAAAACCAAAAAGACCCACAAAACACTACAATCAAGAAAATATATAGAAGTGTCTGAGAATTGAGTTATATCAGCTCATGGGTGTGACACAGTAGTCAGGAACAAAACAGTCCTGAGGAAGCAACTTAGTCACGGAATTGCCTTCTGTATTAGGTCAGAATTGCTTCAAACTTCAGCATCCTTGAAGCAGAGTCAGATTTGCTACATTAATGCAGCACTATTCAGTAAGCCAAAGGAATGAGGAGTACAGAGGATGTAGATGTAAAAAAATCCTGGCTCTTGCTTTGGAAGAATCAGGAAACAAAATTACATTATCTGAGGAACTTCCTACAGCATGAATTTTGCAAAGCAGTCGGATTCAGCTGCACAGAGCACTACGCCATCACCTTAGAGCAAAAACAGTTTTGTGACAATTTCACCTTCACAGTCCTGCTTGCTGTGCTAGCAACTGAAAAGTAAGATCTTACTCATTGAGAAAGCTCTGTAAAAGGCCACATCGTAATAATGTAAAGGGTGATGTAATACAGTAGGTGTCTGCAAATGTAGAATTATATCTACAAGCAGAGAATTATTGATGAAGAAGTTTGTAGAGTTTGCCCTAATACCCTTGGGCTGTGTAGAAACTGTACGGTGGGACCTCAGGCTGCAGAAAACACCATGCTGCCCCCTCAGGCTGCAGAGCCAGGGGCTGTCCCCATGGAGGAGGAGGGTACCCCCCAGGCCTTGTGCTGTCCCTGCAGGGAGAGGTGTGTAGGACAGGCACCCGACCTCCGGAGCAGACCCGAAGGTCACAGGCTGAGGATCGAATTAAAATCTGAGTGGTTGTTAAAAGCCCGTTCAGATAATCTTGCAGAGATTCAAGAGCAGAAGGGAGGGAACTCCACGGCGTCCTATAGGAGGACATCCATCTCTGGCACAAGAAAATTACCCCATCACTATATTTGCTATGATGGGCAAGTGAAAGCAGCCCTGGACTGAGATACACACTAAGTGCAGAATTGCTTTCTCCTTTTAAAAAAGAGTTTAATTGCTCTTCGTAAAAAGGAAAACTAAAATAAATTCAATCAAATTAAAAATCTGTTTTCTGTTCCTTATGGAGCGCATTTGGCCAGTAACATGAGAAGCTCTGCCCACTGGTGTCTGGCTGCACTGACCTGGCTACTCTGCATCTGAAAAGCCTCCTGCTGCTACGGGTAAATGCAGAGCAGTGGAGGCATTTCTCAAATAGAAAAAGACAGGGGAAGTCTGTCTCTTTTAGCCTATAAGGAGATGAAATATCCATGGGTTTGGGACTTACAGCTGATCAGCATTTTTCTAAGGGAAAGTATTTAATATATGATCTTCATTTAAGTAAGAAACAAAAGCAAGATTAAAAATGAAATTAAATTAATGACAGTGACACAAAAGAGCTGAGCCTGGGCTGTGATTCAAAAATATAAACAATTCAATTCTTTACCAAAACGCTGTTTCATGTTTCCTTTCCTGAAGCAGCTTTACTTTCTTTTTTAAAGTCAGTATTGGTAGGAACATATTGTCTCAGTAAATAATATTTGTTACTTTTTTCTCTCCCCTAGTCCTTTCCCACCCAGATATATGCTTATAAAGTGAAAGTGATTGCAACAAATTCAGTGTCCAGACATGTGAGAAGATGTTACAGTGAACACAGACCACCCACTGGCTTCATCTTTGTTTTTTAAGTCCCAAATTTTTGCAAATTTTCCACTGTCCTTGATAATGAAGAACATAAGCTTTTGCCTTTTTTTTTTTTTTTTTAATTTATTTTTAAAAGCAAAAAGGCAACATGGAGATGCAGGTCAAGGAGAATTTTTTAGATGCTGGAATATCCAGGGCATCATGTTGCCTTTCCCCTCAATTCATGTGCCATCAGTATGAGCATACTCCTTGCTTTTCCACTGAGACTGTATCTTAAAAATCCAAACTCATTTCCCTCTTAGTTTGCCCTTACAAGACCCTTAGGCAATTAACGCTGTTATTTGGCTTTCCCATAACTGAGTCACCTCCATTAAAAGTAAACTACCAAATTAAAACAGAAGTGAAATCAGCTCAGAAACACAACAGTTTTGTCATGGTTACATGTGTCAAAGCATTTATAGAGCTTTCTCCCCAGGGTCCACAAATTCTTTTGTTTCCTGATTTGACACAACACCTTGCATAGCAGAGTTTGGCTTGGTTGCTATCACACAGGAATATGTTCCTGGGGAGGGAGGCAAAGGAGCATACTACTGACAAGAACAAAACAAACCAAAGCAAACAAAAAAAAAAAAGCAGTTTAAACTATATTTCACTGTTGAAAAAAACAATGATCTTGCTAGATGGTTTCTGAGTCTCTGCAGAGTTAACATACTAGATTTACTGTTCATTTCCAAAGGTTGCTTTCTTCCCACTGAGAAGCTTTCTGCCACCTCTCTGTCCAGTCTAGCTGTTTTTGCCAGATAGTTTTTGTCAGATTAGGTTAATTATTAATCCAAATCACAAAAACAACCCCATCACAAAATCCTTTTATTTTAATTGCAAACTGGGTGCTTTACTGACAAATGCTGAACAAGCTTAATCTACCATAAACAGTAGTCATGAGTTACATCTACACAGCTTTTGTCAGCAGTACTTCAGAAAAACACACACAAATGGGGATCACTTCATCCTTCACTAAACTTAATAAATTTGAAATTGTTAAGTGTTATATGGTGATGGTCTGTAAACCAAGGGGCTGAGAACAACTTCAGTTAAGTACAGAAACCAAGGGAAAAAAAATAATTTAAGAGGGTCAAGCATAAATACAAACTGAAATGTGTCCAGAAGTACAGAAAAGACCCATTATAAACAGGGCCTTGTAAGTTTTACTGACTGCAAATTGTCAAGAAAAAAAGGAAAAAAAAAAAAAAAAAGGAAAAAAAAAAAGTCTAACAAAAAACCCCAAAAAACCACACAAAAACCCCAAACATCAACAGAAAGAATTAATTCTCAATACAAAATTAAAGAAGTGAGCATTCTGAAGCTTTCTTTGCTGGGACCGCTTGTTACAGCAGCTAGGTTTAAGAATCAGAGCTGGATGAGTAATTTTTATTTCTGTACTAATTCTGGGTTTGGTTTTTTTCAGGGATTTTAGGGGGTTTGGATGTTTATTTTTTTCTTCTCCAATAAGAAGTTTCTCATTATTCTTCCTGGTGTGTTCCCCAGAAATTTAATGTAGACAGGATTTAGCTTAGTTGTTGTCAACAGCACCAGAGAGATATGAATGTGGTGGAAGGTTTTGGTGGAACACCAGCAGTCAGGACACACTCTCAGGATGTGATTTCTAGCTGAACCTTGCTCTGGGCAGATGGGGCCTGTTCTTGGGCATTAGGGAGTGTCTCAAGTATCTGAGACAGTAGGTATGAAGAAAACAACTAAAATATATTGGTCAAAACCAAACCAACCCTCAAGGATAGACACCACACCATAATTTAATGACAGACACTTTCACATTCTGGACTCCTGACAAGAAGATACGTTCTCATTGTCGGTAATAGCTCACTTAGCACCACACCAAGGCCTTGTCTAACTACAAAATACAACCAATCAAAAAGTTTAAATTAGCTTCCTTGCAATTCCTGGATAAACCCTGTCTGCACCCCTGTGAAATGTACTACTCTCCTCCTCTGTCATCCCAAGCAATCCCTCACCATAGATATTTCCCCTGCAGCTCTTCATGGTGCCATGCACGTAATCATATTGTACAGACACGCCAAATGATTGGAGGCAAAATAAAATGCATAAAAGTGTCAGGCTGTGTCTCCTGGCAATCTGGAGAAAGCTGTCAGCCCTGCCTCAGCACTCCCACTCCCCCCTCCTCTCTCCCTTGCTCCAAAAAGTCGAACAAAAAGGAAGAAACATTTCCAGGGTTCAACTTGAGCTTCTGCTTGTTGTGACCCTGCCTGGTCAGCCCCTAATCACACTCCTTACTCACATTCATGTCAGGGACATGTTGCAATGCCTGGAGCCCCGTCTTTCCAGGGAGGCTGCAAACCAAAGCTGCTGTGGGAGTTCAGCAGCTGCCCAAAGGACAGATAACAACAGGATGTCATTTATCCTCGGCAGCAGGGTCAGAGGTCTTGCCAAAGCAGTTAGAGGCCAAAACTAGTTACCAGGCAATGGCTGCTTAGTGATTCATATGAAATTAGTTGGGGCCTCAGCCAAAATGACCATGGAGAAGTGTCCACGTTGCACTAAGGCACTAATTAGCACTGCCACTGGATTGCTCCATGCAGGTCTGGATCACGCGGTGAATTACCCCTTTCCACTAATGATACCAGTGTTAATGAAGTGAAAGTTTGCTCCCAGCAGAAATTACTGCCTTATCTGATGCAAATACAGCAGGGGAATGGAGGGAGGCTCTGCCCCTTCCATTAGTGTCAGCCAGTGCATACTCAGACAGGGAAAGCAGGAGCCATCCCAGAAGCTGGATCCTCTACTCCCTGGGCCCCTATCCCAATTGCTTTTGAAATGAGTCCTTCCTAATGTGTATCCTAGGCATCCTAATGTGTATCCAAAAAGGCATAATTTTTATCCTAGATTATGCTAGCAAGCAGGTAACAAACAGCATGCAAACAGCATGTGGGAGTAGTAGTGATTGCATAGCAAAGGTGTAAGATTTGGTGCCATTGTCAAAACACATGCACACATTGAGCATCCTCATGTGCTTTACTGCAGTGTTGCTGACTGCAGACAAGAGCAAGGTCAGGACTGTTCTTCATCACATTAGAGGGCTCCAGAGAAAATTCCTCTTTTGACAGTACAATTTCCTAAGAACAACTTAAATTATTCTGTTGGATGTTTATAAACATATTATAAGAAAAAAATACCCATACCACTGCTTCCATTCTACAGTAAGCTTAATTACGATCTCATATAGGGATCTTCAAAAATTTAGGCTTATTTGATTTCTAGAGAAACCAAAATCTCCACCCACCCCAATCACTTCAAAACATTAAAACTCATGGGTGTCCAGGGGTACCCACAGTAGCTATGTGGATGTTAGGATGTTCTTGTTTGTGATCCTGGGAAAAAGGCAGAAAAGAGAAGAAAAAGTCTAGAAGAATTCCCAATGTTTAGAGAAAGTGCAAATCTGGACCAGCTAGACAGGCAACCAGAGCAGATGAAGTCCAAGACTAGATTAGGCAGTGGGGAGTGGCAGCTGTGGATACCATGGCGTGTGTGCAGCACTCCTGGTGGTGGGCAGGCAGGATACTAATGAATCCTGCCCAGAAGACTGCTGCACACTTTGCACTGTTCACGAGGTCCATGTTTGCTTCAGTCCAGTAGAAGCCTTGGCTTTCTTCAGACTATTAAAATTTATTTATTAAACTTCCTAAGAATTTCCTTGGCAGAAGGAAAAAGGGTCTTCAACATTTCCCGGTAGGATATCTTTAAGCCAGCCAGTGAAATTTGATGTCTTTTCTTAATCTTCAAGACTTCTGTTGACATTACAAGCTGGGAAAGTGGAGCCAACAGTCAGTGGAGCTGAAGTTTGGATTACATGGAGTATGTTCCTTCCCCCTCTTTTTTTTTTTTCCCTAAACTATCACTGCTTTTTGTTCAAAATTAAAGAATGAAAAGAATTTTAAGGGGATGGGGTGTTGCATCTCTAAATAAAAGCCAATGTCTGGATTTCCAAAAGCAAAGACAGATTTAACAAGGTTGTCAGAGGCGCAGAGCTGGACCAGGAAGACTGTAAGCCTCAGGGCCAAATAAGAGGGATAAGACAGCCTAAGGGAAGCCATTCCTTCTCCATGATTCCAGAGGAGCAGGAAGTACATGAAATGGGGAAAAGGACCCTGCTTTAAGTGCAGAAGTGCTTGTACATTGTGACACTACTGCCCACAGTGGCACCAGCTCCAGTAGTGCAGCAGTCTGAACAGTCACAGCCCCCTGCACGCTTTTAAGAGCTCCAGCCCCACCAGCTCATTGTAAGAAGGACTGGGGCTGGAGATGACCTCCTGCCCCATGCAGTCCTGTGGCTGTTGTCCTGGGCTGCAGCTCTGGGAATTCCTCTCTGCCTAAGCTTGGGCTCTGGAAACTTCAGTTTCTGTGCTGAGGCAGGGTGTCCACTTGTCCATTGTCTTTTGGGATTTATCCTAATTGGATCCATCACTTAAAAAGCTGTGGCACCTGCTGTTCACTGAAAGTAAGCAACAGAGCACTGGGAGTCCAGTCCTGCTATTACTGACAGCAAATTAGGGCTTTATTCTTGACTGCAATTGTGTTAGGATGGCATCCTCACAGCTGGACAGAGGAAACAAGACACAAAAAGCCAAGCCTTGCAAGGCTAAATAAAACAGTAGGTGTCAGATCACACATCTCCAAACCAAAGGCACTAAAATCAAGAGTTAGAAATGTTAATTTCCAATTTTGGATACAGATCTCTGCAGCAGCTCACTTGGACACAGCAGCTTCCAGTGAGGTTATAGATCCCTGAATCTATAAGGGATAGATCCTTAATCTATGCCCTGAGATAGGTTGGAACAAGTTAGCACCTTTATTATGCTTGTTCTCAAAGAGGTTTATTAAGCCACTTTATTTTTTGGGCAGGAGGCTGGCAAGGAGGGGGAAGAATACAACTTAACACTAGGAATAGCTTTCCATATTTTCACAATTTACCACCAACCTTAAAGACACAGAAGTTACATTTCTTCCTGGAAGATTTTAGAGCAAAAGCATAATACCATAACCTGAAATGCACCTTCTGCTTACAGGCCAAGCACGTTCTGTTCATTCATAGTAACTGGTGTCCTCACTGTTTGAATTTTGGGGAGATTTGCACAGAGGCTGGAAACCAGTAAATTCCAGAAAAAACAAAACTCAGTTTTAAAGGCCTTATTTCAATGTATTGGCATGCTGCTTAATGTCTCTCTTGGAAGAGCTCAAATATTTTAAAGAGAGCACAAATTCTTTTACAAAGTTAAACCTATCTACCCTATCTGTGTGGGAAAGGACAGGCCTGTGCCGTTAAATGTTTGTACTCTGCTAAACATCCCATTCTTGGTACATTTGTCACTTACCCAGACAGCACTGTATGCAAACTTTAACCAAGGGGTAAAACAACTGTATCTAATCCCAGGTAACTGGAGATTTTTATGACCGCTCAAGTAAAACTTGGGGCAAAAGTGGTGGCAAGACAAAGAAATGTAGAAAGTAAACAGAACTCCCCAAATCCAATAACATCTACTAAGAAAAAAGTTTCTCCTATTACAGAGATGACCAAGCTTAGCTTTTCCTCACTGTTAAGTCTGAAGATGACTGTTCACCTTTTTACACAATCGTATGTGGTCAAATGGGGGTAGGAAAGGCTGAAAGCAGGAGTTAATGTTAGCACTGTGTATTTTTATGACCTTTGGTGTGTTTACAGAATACAGAAGCTATTGTCTGGATGACTTTCACATCTCTCTCTGCTGAGGGGGAGGGAGATGGAGAAAAGAGCTATGCAGTGCTCTGCTGGAACATTCAAACCAGACCCAGTATCCCAGCAATGGTGGATTGCTGACCCCCACCCCAACATTTCACTCCAAGCCAATTTAAGGGCAGACAAGAATTGTAAAATACACATCAGCATGTGACAATGAACAGGAAAGCAATTTTCTACAAAAAAGGAAACAAAATGATTCTTAGCCTTCTGCTGAAATTTTGTACATAGCTTTGGAACCCACACAATTCCATCTTTTCATATTCTGGACAAGTCCTCGATAAATACAAGATAATACATACTACAGTGCTTAGTTGCAGCAACCCAGCTTTATGCTTGCCCTTCCTTTCCCCACTCCACCCCCTAAAAAAAAAAAAACCAAACCAAAACCCAAACATTCCTATGGAGGAACTTCTCCTTGGCTGAAGAGGTTCCTCACCACTTATTTTGCCAGCAGCCACATTCAGAGTGCTAACCGAATGAGAACATGCTATTTTTATAAGCTTTTTGGACACAGGTAATTGGATGTAATTGGATGCTCACCCTCATACAGTGTATTTTGAAAGAAGAGTATTCTCTGGTCAAGGAGAGGACCATCTAAGAGATAGGTATATAGCTTAAGCAAACTATCTTCCTCCTCCTACATACAGCAATCCCAAGGCACTTCAATGACCGTCTTCAATGACTTTCTGTCGTAGTTACTTGGACTAGCAACTCCTGAAAGCAGGGAGGTTTTTTTGTCTTTCTTTTGGTGGTTTGGTTTTTTCTTTTTGCAGGGTGCTTCTACAGCAGATTTCCCAGCTACACTCCAGCTGGACATGAAACTTCCAGATAACATCACTGCATTATAACTACTGTTGCTGCTATTCAAAACCCCCTTCTTTTCTCCACATGCCCCAGTATTCTGGTCAAAAACATGAACCAGATCTGCTTAGAACACAGAAAATCTACTGACCACCAAGTCAAAACCACTAGAAGTTATCCTATTTTTTCTGCTGTGCACAAGCAGAGAACACTGGCTCAAGGACATCAAAACTAGAAATAAATAGAAAAGAGCAACATATTAACTTTCATTGTATAAATGAGTAGTGATCAAATCATTAAGAAAAAAAGGACAAAAGTCAAATCCACTGCTGATTTATCTTGCAGGTGAATGTCACCGATCAGTCATGTCCCTCCAACTTCAGAACAGTTACTGCCTGCTGGTGCAGTGCACCCACAGGCTCTAAAAGCAGAGGGTCCCAGATAGAGAACCCCACAAGGGTCCCCACAACTGCAAACCAGTGGAAGCCAGTATGCCCAGCTTCCCACAGAACAAGGGGAGGCTATTTTCACCCATCTCTTTCCTCCAGCACCTTCAGCTTTCTGTTTTCCAGAAAAGGGTTTGTCTTTGGTGGGGTTTCCTACCCCGTTCCCCTCTATTTTATAATTCTCTCCCCAGTTCTCTACAAAAAGTAATATGCTCTGGAAAATTTTATGCTTGTTCTCAATCTGCTCAAAAGATAAGCACATGTGGACAGGAGTTCTTAGACTAGAAACAGAAGGCTACTGGTGACCACGAGCAAGTTGCACTGATAAAACTTGGTCAAAGAAACTCTTAAAGCCTTTGGCTCCTCTACCAAGGCACTATTTCACAAGTAGATTTAAAAAAAAAAAAAAAAAAAAAAAAAAAAAAAAAAAAGAAGGTTTCGCTGCAACCTGTGCTGCTTTGCTTCTGATTGTATTCCTACTATGCTCCTTTTAATAGATGCTAAGAAGCATCTATCACAAGGGAAGAAAGAAAGAAACAAACAAAAAACAAAAGCAAAAAAACCCAAGCAAACAAAAAAAAAAACCCACAGGAAAAACAGGCAAGATATTTGTACTCCTTAGAGAGCAAATTTCCTGCAAACTCCTGACTTCTGGTATGTCTTGGATGCTGCAAAGCCGTAATTCATTCTGTGAATATTAGATCCCTCTTAAATTTTAGGTATTGAAATTAGCAACTTCCCTTTGCATTATTTCAGACCATACTCATACCAGGGAAAAGAAGAACACTTCAGACAAAAAGAGTAGATATTAGGTTTGGAAAGGTCTGGCTGAAAGAAGAACTGCTAGATTTTTCCTCACAGAGTTCAGTATTCCCAGAGTTCACCTGTGGGTCATTAGTAGGCAGAAGGAGCTAAGGCATCCCACCAAATATTCCTCAACTTGAACAAGTTGCTTGAACAAGGAGCCTGTTTTTTTGTCTTCTGAATGAGATCTACTTCTCAGTGCCACTTAGACAGAAGCATCCTTGAGATGGAGAACTGAGTTATTACTCCAGCACCCTGGGAAAGCCAGCTCAGAAAAAGGGACCAGAACATGTCCAGGCTTTGCTACTAGCTCACCATGCTCCTTAACTATTCACATGGCAAAGGCTGCTCTAAAGATTCTGGAAGCAAAGGCATGAGGATATAAACCACCATCAACAAGAGCTACTGACATTAATGCAAGAATACCAAAACTCTCCATAGTTTGATCTTTAGCACAGACCATGAGCCAGCAGTTTTTCTGTCCTGGGATCTAACTCCTACATGCTCTGGTTTTAGCAGCATCCTGGCCTGTCAGATGTGTGGCTGCATCATTCTTGTCTGAGGAGCTAAAAGAGCAGCCAGACTGACAAAATCAGTTCACATTTCATTGTTACTTAAAGTCCAGTAAATCCAGCTTTAAGAACAAGGAAAGTCTGGATGAAATCCAGTAGATTCTTTGGCATGGCTGAAGAGTGTTGTACTGAAAGATGAGACACGGAGAAAAAAACTTCCAACTATACTTGCATCCTGCCCGTCCTCAGGGTGACCCAGCATGGCTGAAGGGCTTAGACACGAATGACCAGCTCAAAGGCCTGATTTCAAAGACAGCATTGGAGTGCTCCTATCAGGACACTCTGCACAATCAGTCCATGCACAGCTTTGCAACTATGCATGAACATCATCAGCCCTGCTTGTGTGCCACCTGGGGGCTCACCCTGTTGGTGCACCTGCACACAGAGAGAGCCTCTGAGTGCCTTTCTTCCTCAGCAGGAATGCTGAAGTCCTTGCAGACTTCTGCCAGGCACATCTCCCCTCTCTGCAAAGCTTCCTCTCTTACCTCGAGCCCTCAATTTCTCTTCCTTCATCAAACCTGGTTTAAAAATGCTCCTTCCTAAGTTAACAACTCTGTTTGCAACAGATTGACTTAGTTTATTTAGTATTGCTGGTTTTGCACATTTTGCACATGCATTGCTTCATTAAAAAGGTACTCTTATTTACACTGGTTTCTATTTTTTTAAGAAAAAAAAAACAAAAACAAAAACTGCTCAAGATGCTAACAGCCTGTCTGTCAAACCTTAACCCACCTACCCCTTAACTGTATCTTTAAGGACTTGATGATTTTTCCTATGCAGTAGTGGTTCTCCAAAAATACTTAGAAATATAAAATATATTTGAAGGTTTTTATCAGAGACTAATAGTGCTTGATCGCTGGAAAACAAAAGTTTTGTGACTTTAAAACCCAAAACAGACATTTAAAAAAATTACTACATTACTACTCCAACTACATTTTTATAGTCAAAATAAAGGCATATAGGAAATACAACACTGAAATTGCAACGAATGGATTACTCCTAAAATCACCATAACAGCAATCCTTTTACATTCTTAAGTAATAATGTATTGCCAACAAATTCATGTGATCACCAGAAATAATTATAATAGGTCTTTTACTCAATTTGACATGGAAAGCAGCACGTACCTCTCCAATCAGTAACTCATGGATGTCACTCATCATTTCCACTCTGAAAGACCACACGGCAGCCTTTCTTTCCCTTCCTTATGTCTAAGGCACCCTGGTGTTAACCAGCACACGCTGTGGCTACCTGAGCACAGCCAGGCAACCAGCTGTATTCCAGGCTGTGTCCATTTGAAACTGTCTTGTGTCACACATGGGCCACAACTGCATACACAAGACCTGCTATGCAAGGGAATTGTTTTAGAAATGGCATTATTTTGCCTTCAGTGTTTTACATGCATGTTTGAGCATGTTCTTGCAACTTTCTGGAATACTGGAGAGTTTTCACTTACCAAAACTTTCTTTACCCCATGACCCATTAAAGGAAAGGACTGGAGGCCCCTAACACGACAGATGATCTGTTCCAACTGTAATTACAGCAATGAGGAGGAGATAAGATTTCAGCATTTCTTTTAACATATTTTCTCTGTGAACAGGCATCTCATGTTCTGCAAAATGATGGGGCTTAACCAGCTGCCTGTTGAATCCCACCAGGGTTGACATATATTTTCACTTTCTGCATAAATGTGGGACAGAAGTACCAATATTTCCTAGTAGCCTCAGAGAAATTCTGAACCTTTGTTGCCTGAAAGTGAATGTTTCTTTGGAGTTGCATTTATTTCTCAAAAGAAGCAAGGCTAGAACATAAACTTTTTGCAAGCTCTTTGCAGATTCTTAATAATCTTTTGGTCAGATTGACCACAGCCCACAGAGAGGTCAAAATTCCAATTGCTGGAAGCAGTACAGGGACAGCAGGCTGCTCAGACCAATTACTTTATGATGTATATGACTTCCCTTTGTATACAAAACAGCAGATTAGCCTGGCCCAAGCTATCATAAGCATAAAGTATTATAGGGAATGCCAGCCCCTGGAAAAGGAAGGACAATAAAAGTGAGACACATCAGTACCATAATGACAAGTCCCCTTGCTGTGACCTACTGGCACAAGATCAGAGAAGCAGATGATGGAAGAAGAGGGATTTCTATTTTCAGTCCAACAGAGTAAGTCTGTTTTCTGATGTCCAAAGTGGGAGGTTTGATGTTTTGTAAAAAACAGCTTCAACATCACAAGGCACATTCTCCAGCTTGTAGTTTCAAAGGAAAAATGTGACCAGCCAGGATCAAAAGCCTTATTCAGTCATGGCTGATAAGCATGTGCTTTATGGCACCTGTCCTGTAAACAGAGTCACTCACTTTTCAGAGACTACAGCTACCACATACAGCAGAGAGAGGTGGGACAGCCCACCTCCCTGTTTATTATGGAAATAAAGAATAATGAGAATCTGTAACTGCAAGTACCTATCCTTTAGCCTTAGCTTTGCATTTTTTCAATAGGCTAAGGAAATCTTGTGAAGTTATTTGTATAAAATTTACAAACCCTTAAAAGGAGTTTAGTAATTATAACAGTAACAGCAATTTACTTTTTTACAGATATTTCTGTCTTCCAATCCCTTAACTTCTTATCTTCTAGTCCTTCTTTGCCTCCATTCCATCAAATTATTTTTTGGTAAAATATTTAAAGTTATTTATGTTTCAAAAAACACATATTGTTGCTTTCTTTTTTTCAGCCAGTTAGAACTACATTAGAGTTTAAATGCCTCTCACACAATTCTTTTACCTCCTCATTACCAACAAAAGAAAATCCTTCCAGTTTTACTGAAGGAGAACCATTGTGCACAAAGCATATGACTGTCACTGAGAATACTTGATTGTTTTCCAGCTTCTGCCACGTGCTTCTGGGTGTTTTCCAGGAATTCATTTTACCTAGCTGTGCCTCAGTTCCCCATGCATGAAATAGAAATAACATCTAAAACCATAGTATCCAATCAGATACTATAATTGTTGCTAAAGCCAAAGAAGACATTAGCAGTTTGATTTTGTGGTTCTAACGCCTAAAAATAAACAAGGAATATATACCTCTTCCAATAGAAAATAAAACAGGTAAATGCACTTCACCCACAGCACTTTTATACATGGTAGTGGGAGCTGCACTTATTAACTGAGAGACCTGTTATTTATCACAGCTCAAGAAATCTCAGCAGAGGTGCCTTGACCACAGCAATTCCTAGCACCTTAAGCAATCTACATACACAAATGAAGTCTGTAACTAATCCCTGTGGTTTCATACATGGATAGGGGCTTGAGGAACTTGCTCCCCCAGGGAACTCTGGACCAAGTGTCAACAGCAGCTGAGGGAAAACCTATTATTTCCCGGTGACACAAACAAAAGTTACTAAAAATAAATCAAACAAACAACAAACAAAAATCCAGTTATCAGTGAAAATCTGTTATCTGTGAAAACAACAGATAAGTCACTTAACTAATATGACAAAAAGAAAATAAAAATAAATAGAAAGTAAATAGAAAATTGCTTTCTGAAATACTTGGTTCTCAGAGCCAGAAAAAAAGCTGGATGGCTTATGCAGTTTGACAGAAAATATCTGCTTACTATCCTTTTGCCTCAGGGCAGCTAAAAGGTTCATGTTAGGAGCAGCATTCAATGAATATTTAGCTTTTTTTAGAATGGGCTTTCAGTGATAAAGAATTTCCTTTATATGGGTTGCTTCTATCATGTTGGCTAATACTTCACATACTCAGAGAATAGCTGTAAGTTTCAAGTTACTTTGAATTCATGGGGAAAAAATCAGCACAATGTGGGGGAAAGGGTAAGTTTTCCACAAAAAACCATAATGTACAACTTCCTGCAAGAGATTGCTCTTTGAAATATAACAGCAGAGAGTAGCTCTCCCCAGCATTCACTGGGGTGCTAGAAATGCCAAGATGAAGTATGCAGAAGGACATTTATCATCGTAATAACAGATATTTCTTATAAAGTACTGGGCATGAACAAAGCTTGCGCCACATGAGGCAGACAGACCGATCGACCCCCCGGCTTCGGTTTTGTGCGGTGCCGGTGCGACCCGCACTCTCCAGGCCTTCTAGAGAGCTGAGGGACCGAACCGCTGTGTCTCCACGGGTCCTGTCACCCTCTGGCAGAGGCACACACCTCTGCAGACACGGACTGTGAGGAATGTTCAGCACATTTAACTTCTCAGAGCTTGCGAGCTCCCTCCCCTCCTCCACCAGCTTAGAGTTAGCGAGAGTTGTAACAGCAAGAAGGATTTCTTATTAAATAATCACACACACAGAAAAAAAAAAAAAAAAGTACATAAAAAAGGAGGACGAGGCTTGAAAGGTATCCACTCAGGGACCGCGTTGCTTCCCTTCAGCTGCAGGGAGCCCTAAGAGCCCTCTCAGCGCTCCCGGAGCGCGGGTGCTTTCTCGGCGCGGCAGCGCTGCCCCCCAGCGCCGGGCCCCGGCGGCGCTCAGCACCTCCCTGACATCCCCCCCAAGAACCAGCCCCGGCAAACCCCCTCTGTCTGCCTATGCTCCCTCTGAAGGCAGCTCTGAAAAGTTACACCATGCCTTTTCTGGGATAGTATAGATCAGGTATAGATAGATCTATATGCTCATAGGTTCATCTACTTTTTTTTTTATATATTACTATATAAAGATATGTATCTTAATAGATGTGCATACATTCTATGAATGTTCAGCAATATTTATATTTTTATATATACATGTGTATATCCATATGTTTATCTGTTCAAGAAAATAGATAGAACAGCATAGAACACCATAGAACAGCACCTTTTTGCACACAACCCACAGGTACTTTATCCTTGCTTGCACTGATATCGGTACAGAGGACAAACAATACAGCAATAAATATATGAGAATAAGGTGCCAGACTTGATGAAGAAGCACTGGTAGTTCAAACAGTGCTCATAGATCTGGCAAACGAAGGTCCCTCAGCAATGAAGATGCTCCTTTATACCTTCATTTCACTTTCACACCTGAATTCCAGATTAACAGGGATCAATCATCTTGCTCTTCAAACTTGTGCCCTCTCTCCCTACCCCCCCCATGTGCTGGCACTCTAAATTTTCAGTATTATTTTTATTCCCAACTTTCCAGAAAGTAGGGATTGACCTTTTATACATGACAAGAAAGCTATAATTAAGGCTTGACATTCCCTTTAGCCAAGGGCCTGTGTTCCTTAGTCACATTTTCCTCCTTAAAGCACTTGGAAGACTTCTGAAATGGTCCTGCAGTGCTTCCCAACAAGTAATTGTGCAACTTCTGCTAGGAGCAGAAAAAAGGCACTGCTGGGAAGCATCTTGTGCCTTCTTAGTCTATAGCCACCCTCTGGAAAAATCCCATTCATGATGACAACTGAATGCCACACTGCTCCAGACAGTCACTTTGGCATATATGGGTGAAGTTTCACTTGTATATTAGTACCAGTTTAACACTTAGTTCCACAATGACCCCACCAAAATTTATAGGGATTTACACCTTTTTAAGGCCACAGAGGAAAAGTGGGGATTGCCATCTGTCCTCCCTCAGGCCACACTCATCCAACCATGCATACAGTCTTAATGTGGTGAGTGGCTACTACCATTTTCCAAATATATAACTTAAAGTACAAACCTATCTTCCTTATTTTAACTAGAATTATTTTATGCTTTCCCCAGAAAGGATTCCCCTGAGACTTGTCATACCTTGACTGGGCTCTAGTGCCTCTGGCATAGAACTGCACCCACACCACCTCCACAGAAGAATTAGTCCACCAAAACTTTCTCTGGGCCTTCAGAAAGCTCACACCTGATTATCAGTGAACCCAGTGAAAAATCTTTAAACCTTGTACACCCTTCAAAAAAAAAGAAACTAATCCAGAGGTCTAAATTAATAAGTTAGAAAACCCCAGAAACCATACAGCAACATAACATCACAGAAAACACAGAACACTTAAAAAAATCAGAGGTTGGAAGAGAAGGAGTAGCACAAGGACTTACTTCAGGCATAATATGGAAAAGCTAAGTTGTTTCAGAAAGAGGACAGCATTCCCTGTGAACAGGCAGAGAAAAGTATACTTTCCTTTTGATTTAACTAGCACAAAGAACACAACTTTGGGGATATGTATTTCAGACTTCTTTTAATTAGGAAGTGAGATGACAAATATATAGACAACAGCTTTGATTTCATATGGTAATTTGTACAGTCCTCCATCATGAACTACATCAAAACAAAGATATGTTATCTTTATGTTGTGTTACCCATCTTAAAACAAATATCACGGTTAGACAGGCATTTTCATTTCTACTCTTCCTAGCATATTTATTAATTTTGACTGTGTTCCAATATCTATACCAGAACACTTGATGTTTTGAAAAGTTCATCCAGATAAGTATGAAAATGTCCTGGTGTACATGTTGCCCAAATACAGCAAAAGAATTTCCCTAGACACACAGCATGCTGGCGTACACTCTGCTCTCACAGGAGAATGAATCAACAGAAAGACTGGCTTTTTTTTGCTTTAGTTTTTAAATAAAGTAATTTCCTAATATTTTCTTAGCTGCTCAAGCACATTGGGCACTGTAAAACTAAAAGCATTTTAAACTTTGAATAGTGTCTCTTTGTTACAGTAACAAACCAAAACCAACTTATCTAAAGCAGGATTTGGGATTTTGCTATTAAAGGGCTGCATCAGAGTCACCCCAGAGACTCCAGTAATGGTCTGCCACTGTTCAGTAAGACAATACTTAATCCATTGGACTTTCCTTAAGCTAATTTTGGAAATCACCCTGCTGTTCATAATGCAGCACTTTGTCTTCACATCTCCATTTTCTGCTGCAGCTTCCAGTAGTTAATACTTTTTGACACTCCATCACCTTAGCAGTTGTTTTGTTTTGATACTGCCTGTGGAAAATGTGACATTTTAAAGTAAAAACAAAGAAAGAAGGGAAAAGAGGAACCAAATACTGAACAATGGGAGACTTTGCCCTCGTGTGAAGGCAGCTCTGCAGGCATGGAAATAGATGGACCAGCAGATGTGAAACCAAGGGAGGCTTTCCGGTGATTGCTGAATCATTTCTTCCTTTGTTATCGCTACAGGGCTTCCTGTCAGCAAGTCAATGGTGCATTCAGGATACTGCTAAAAGGCCAGATCCTATTCAGTGAGGAGCCCCAATTAGCCATGTGATGTCAGGGGACCTTTTCACATCTAACACAGTAACATTGTACCAGAATAAAGGTTATCCACTTCCAAAGGTGGAGGAGTGAAAGCAAACTGGAACACACCCGTGTAACGCTTTTGGGGACTATAATAGATTTTTACAGTGTGGATATTAAGGTTTTTTCTGTTCTTCCCTTCTCCTCGATCAGATTAGCATTGTTCAACAGGATTTTCTAGTTTTTATTTTAAAGGAACAGAATATAAATTACATGCAGGCCCTTTAAGGGAATGCATACTAAAGTTTTACTGGGAATAAAATGGACTCAATCCACAAGTGTAACAGCCACCCTGCCTTTGAGATTACTGGGTGAGGATCTTCAGATAGCCAAGACTGAAAATCCATCCTGACCTTTTCTGTGTAAGATGCCTAAATTCTACCATCACCACTCCACAGCAGCACGGAGAAAAAGATGGGTAAGTGCCCTGGCTTTAGGTCAACAGAGGAAATCAGGCAAGCATTACATACAGTTTTCACCAATAGCTGGACTTGGGCAGAAAGAATTGCACAGGGCTAACTAACACAAGCAGCCACCTTTGCTTCTTGCCTGGGCACAGATCCCCACCCCAGGGCAGCCTGAAGCCTACAACAGCAGAGATCTGACACCTGCACGCCCCACTGTCCTGGGGACAGCCTGGTCCCCACCAGAGACAGCCACACACCAAAGCAAAAGCACAAATTTGTAACTAGAAGTGCAGCTCTTACTGGTACAGAATGACTCTTGGTGCAGTTTAATCTCATTTTTTTCTTTCCCATGAGAAAAAGAAACCAGCTTTTAAAATGACAATCCTCTAGCATAACTGTATGTTAAAAAATTATCAATAAAGACAACAAAAGCACTTTCCACCCTTAAAAAAGAGGCCTCAAGCAAAAGATACCCACCCCAACCACATTCAGTAATCCCTGGGAAGTGAGTTTTTTTGTTGGTTTCCTCGTTTAGTTGGTTTTGTTGTTCTTGTTTGGTTTTGGCCTTTTTAAGGGAAAAAGAATCAAATTAAGATGCACACAGGATTTGTTCTGCAAGAAACCCTTTCAACTCCAATGAAGAAGACATCTCAACATAACAGGTTAAGGCTCCAGCATGTTTTTACTTGAGATTCACTTGCAAGGTGACCTATTACTTTATTTGGCAGGTTGCATAGCTATTGTCCATAATACTCCAAGTTGTGGAATACTTCTTTGTTGTGCTGGGCTTAGATCTCTTCTGCTCAGTCCATGTACCACCCACCAATAAACTGTGCCAGATTGCAGTAACTCCCTAAGGCTTACTTACTGTGCTGCATTAGAAGACCAGTTGATGGTGACTAAGATGCACATTTATTAATATCCTCCTGCCTGTTCCAAAGCATACATTTTATTTGAAATGGTGCATCCAGGAACAGACACTTCTATTCTTAATTAATAACAAGAAAGAAAACCCAACTGTGTTGGCCAAAAACATTCGGTAATTTTATGAACTCCCAAGTCTGCATAAACTGGAACTGAACAATAAAATGCACAGAAAACATTGGCAATGTTTTATACAAAAGCTGTGCATACAAAATCAGCAGCGAATAGGGGGTAACGATCCTTTTGAAAATGCCTGTGTTCAAAGACCAAACTCTATAAGGAGTTTGTCAGTGTAATCCATATTATAGTTGTAGCTGTATTCCAAAAGGAAATAACTGAAACAAGAACTCTATAACTTCTTTTTTTTACCAGTATTCATTTCTTATCTGTTTTAATACAGTTCATTTATCAGTGCTTATTGCATTATTGCTTGAATTAAGCTAGTTTCTCTAAAGTTCTTCTGTATTGTAATGAACAAAATATCTCTGTGAGAATATTAACTACTTCCTACATCACACTTTCAGTATTTTCATTGAAATTCGGAAAAAAAAGGGGGAAAATACAAAAGACTCCCAGCAAGTATAATCTCACAGGTAATGGAGTTAAGGAGTATTCAATTAGATTAAAGGCAATACTGCCTTTGAAGTCAATACTTTCATCTGAAGTACTGCATTTTATATCAGGGAAGAATAGGGCTTTTCAGTTAATTTGTACTCCTCTTATCACATAGGTTACCAGAAACTTCAGGGTTTAAAATCTCACTGCTTACAACTCCGGACAGCCACATTTCAACTCTCAGAGACAATGGCACATGAAAAGTAGACAGCATGCACAGACAGCTCGAATAAAGCAAACTAACAAAAAAACCCTCTATGTTACAATAAAGTTTTTCGATGCCATATCAAGCTGCTATAGGCATCTAAATTGAAAGTTATAACCAAATTTTTTTACTTACTACATAAACCACTGTCTGATTAAACTGCACAATTTTAGAAGTCAATTAACTAAATATCATAAGTTGTTTTATTTCTTTTTGTACCTTCAATACAAATATTTTCCCTAAACAGTATTTCCCTTTCTTAGCTCATTTTTCTAGCATAACTTCACTTTCATAATCCATTAAGTTATGTGAACCTTCAAGACAGAGAATTCATCTAGATCTGTGACAAGCAAGAAGGCTACCTGGCAGCACACTATAGAAAACTACCCACAATACATTTGCTGCAAGCATTACTGATTTTTTTTCTGCACAACTCACAGAATAACATGTTCTTAGATATCATCATGATATAATTCCCTCTGCCCTCAGAGCTGACTATGCCTTCCAGGCAGAATTAGTCAAACTACATCTTATATTAGCAGGAGCAAACATATCACAAATCCTCAGGTGCAAAACCTTGGAATGAGGCTTTTGATTTTCAGTGTCTGAAAGAGCAAACTTACAAACAAAAAAAAGACCTACATTACAATAAACAAAATTCTTCAATCTTTTTATATCAGAAACAATACCTTCTTTAGTAGCTTGCAGTTTGAAAGAAGTATCCATCTCACCTCAAGAAACTATAACCCCCTCATCCCTCTTTTAAGTAGGTTTTTGTCACCTGTCTCTTGTATTCTCATCAAAGTAGATTAAGTTATCTATTTAAGGTGGGGTTTTTTGGTTGTCTTCTTGATGCCACTTAGAAGACAAAAGAAGCAGTAAAACAAGGTATGTGTTGTACTTATATGCTGTTTTGGTACCACTATACTAAATGGACAATGTAGATTGAAATATACCTGTGAAGTCTGTGATTTATGTGTTGGTTGTAATGGAAAACATTACTATTTTCAGTACTGTAATATTTCTGTAAAAATATTTTAGTGGTTTAAAGTACTACAATTTTAAAGAGCTTTCAAACCTATCTCTATCCCTGCTACAGAATTAATATTGTGCTTCTCTAGCTTTTCATCCAGTAGTGCTCAAGCATACAAGTAGAAATGAAATGGAAAAACTAATCCTGTTCTTTGCCTTCTCCCAGTGGTTGCTACTCCATGTCAGGGAAACCTGAACTTTCTATAAAGCCACTTTCTAAGAGCTATATCTTACAACCTGACATACGTTTACCATGCAGCGTTACAAACTATTAGACCACAAGATGCTTATTTTTGGCTCAGTAGTATTTTGCCCAAGACTGGGACAAATAATCAGGGTGGAATTATTTTCGCTGAGTTAAGTCTGTCATGCTCATGAGTCAATGAGGTAGCTGACTGACCTTGCTGAAGTGATTTAAGTATCTTAAGTGCTTTTAGTAATATATGTGTCTGAGGTGCTTGACTTCTTCTGGGGTGTCAAGGTGGTGAATTGGGTGGCTTTTTTTTTTTTCCTCCAGCATAAGACAAACTTTTGTCTTCTGTAGACACTATTGTGTACATAAAGTATGTCACATGAAAAAAAGAACTATTGTTTTTTATTCTTATGGCAACTCAGGTAGAGTACAAGCAACTCCTCTGTTTCTCAAGAATAGTGAAGCAGATTAGCTTCTTTTTCTTATTCTGCATTTTAGTAAGGAAGGTGATGTGCCACTGTTAGAGACTATGAAAAGAAAGATAAATGTGAAGCTGTATGGAAGAGTTAGAAAAGGACCCTTGCTATGGGTATCAAAACCAAAGCATCTGAATAGAAAAGCAATTCTGGGAGAGCTTTTCTACATGTTACTTCTCTTTTTATTACAAGATATATTTATGATTATGTGGTTGTGTTGCAAGTTTTCTGATGACTGCCTATTTAGAACCAGAGCACTACAGTGCCACTGCTCTGGATTAAACAACCCTCCCTTGGTTTCCTATACTTCATGGTAAATACCAGCATGTTCATGGCAGAAATGCTGTGTCACAGGGTAGACACCACTCCTCACAGAGTGGTGTTCATCTGTTGGTACCGGTTTTCAATTGTCTTACTTATTCTATGAAAGAGAAAGTGCTCAGCCTTTTTGAGAACTGCTAGAGAAAATAATGCTTTTTTCTTAAAGCATCGTTTATTTACTCTAAGCCTCAATTTTAAATCAGACCTCTTGCTCAGGAGGAAAAACTCTTCTTTCCAAATGAAGAGATGAAATCCATCTCTTTTCATTCCCTGTATGATTATCATATGTACCTCCATGGAAAAAAATATGCTTTCTCTTCCCCTCAAAAACAAATTCAAAATCCAGCATTGACAGTACAGTTTGAAGAGCAATTAGGGCTAGCCTGGAAATGAAAGGTGTTACATTGTGGTTTTGGGAGAGGAACTGAATAGCTGGTAATAATGCTTAAAATAAATGTATAGGACTCTTGAAAGAGTATGCAATTTAGGCATGTTGATAATAATTGTAAATTGAATGCCAGACATCTTTATTCCTTTACTTGGTGCAGTAAAGTTTAGATAGAAGAAGGCACTGGAGGGAAATTATGCAGAACTAGTGATCTGAAGATTCTGATTTTGCATAGGCTTGGTTTTCTTGCTTTTAACTGTGGTCTAATTAGTATTGACCTGCTTTCTGAAGCTGCTGCTCTACTGGAACATTTTTTTAATATTGCATTCTTCTCTAGGCCTCCCTTAAATTTGGAAGTCCACGTCTAGTTCAGGTGTTACAGAAAGAATGTGTAGTAAGTTGCAGCAGATGAAAACTCAGTCCTAATTTCTTGGTACATAGACTTTGTGAAGGACTGCACTGGCAACTTGCCAAAATTTTAAGAACTACATCTTAACTTGTGATAAAGAACTGTTTACAATAGCATTTATTGTACCTTCCTTGTTAGAGGAACAGTCATTACTTGTTTCAGTCTTGCTAGCAACACAAGCATGAAATTTAGCGTTGCCCGTGACTGATTCCTTGTGCTCTAAGTCCATCCAACCTTTTTCTCAAATAGATTTGAAGAGAAGTCCTGGGGAATTGTCAACATCAGTTACAGTCATGCAGAGTCTGATCCTATAATTGGATGCCACTTTGTTCCTTTATGTAAAACTTCAGAAGACTGCTCTGGTCCATGAACTCAAGCAGACAATTTGATGTTATATTTGAGAAGAATTACTGTACCAAATTATTAGGACCAAATTTTGTATTATGCTTTCCTTTTTTTTTTTTTTTTTTTTTTTTTTTTCCTTTGACCATTCTAGAATAAGACAAGCATGTTGACTTGGAGACCTATTGTACTACTTCCTTTTCTCTTTCAAAAATGTATTCAATTGGAGATTAAGAAATCAGGTTGATAGTATTTGTACATTATAATTACTGCAATAGATCTGATCATTGCCATATATTACCTTTTTACTAGTTGATAAATATACAATGTGAATTTAATTTGGGGGAATATTTTTGGACAGTAACATAGCCTCGTTTCCTTTTTATGGCTGCCTACCATAACGTTTGTCATTATTTGCACTCCTTTTGGTCTTTTTTATTAATGTTGCAGGTTTTCTTGCACCAACCAAAATTCTGGGGGGGTTAACATATGTGACCTTGGCATTTTCTTTTTTTTTATTGTACTCATCATTGTTTGCCACACTGCCATGTGATTACCATTAGGCAGAAATGGCTACTGCCTGAATTCCCTTAATTAGAATTAGTGCTTTAATTACAGGATTGTTGGACCATATTAGGAAAACACAGGTGCTACCACTGATAGATTTTATGCCCGTGGTTAACATGCACTTTATCCATGCACAGCCTCAGCCTGGTTACATTGTATTACAGATTTAGCCCTGCCTGATGCTAAATCAGGGAGTGCAGAGTTGTATGAAGAAGCCTGAAAATTCACCAGTCTAATGGAGCTTTGAGGGGCCAAAATTAAGGCTTGAATCTTGTCTCTGTATGCAGAGTTAGAAGCAGTCATTACCCTAGTCCTTTTATGGTGACTGAAGCAGAGAGCTCAGAATGATAGAAAAACTAAAGAGGAGGAAACAGGCATCAAAATGAAGAAAGAATGGGTTTATAAAGGCTCTAATGGAGTGTTAGGTTCCCATTTTGTACCTACATCTAATTTGTATAATTTGTCCGTAAATGACTAGGAAGAGGTAATCCAGGGTATCCCCAGCAGAGGTGCTTCACACTTGAATTTATTTCATCAGAGCTCTGTATGAACACAGTGACTGACAGCCAAAAACTGAGTTCAGGTTCTGGTTCTCAGCGTGCAAAGCACACTGGGTGTAATCTTGTTACTAAGCAAATGCATTCAGACTTCAGTTGAGTTAGAATACTAAACCAAATAAAAATAAGTTTTAAAATGTAGTGGAAGTACAAACTCTTGCTAATTAATAAGCTGGCTTCTGTTTTGGTGTGGTATAGTTAGCATAACATAGCAGTATATTTACCAGGACAGTGATTGGTGGGTTTTTTTTGTTTGTTTGGTTGGTTGTTTTCTTTTAAATCACTTCCACCTGTGGAAAGGGGCAATGGAGGGGATTTCTGAAAAATAAATGTGCTTATCTGGCCTGCTAATGCTGGACCAACCACATCTTTCCAGCTGCATTGTTAAAGCTGTTCTATTAGAGAGGATGTATGATTTTTGGGACAGTACAGAGTGAATGATGGTCAACACCTCGGGTCAAGCAGGGAGGGACACTCTTTCAGACTTCTGTTGCTACCTAAGGTTAGTTGTTAACTTCTGGGCTGTTGTACAACAACAAGGTTAGCTGTGCAACTTCGGGGTCAGGAAGAACATTTATAGGCTGACATTCCTGTTTTAACAGTCACAGGCTTTTCCTAAGAAACTTCTAACTTTTCTGAGATCTTGGGAATTCTGCAGATTAACTATGGCTGGGTTGGAATGCTTTGCAGGAGCTCTTCGTCCCCTTCTGCTGAATGAGGAATGCTCTCATGCTCCCAGGCGTGAGCATGTGTGATGGGGAAATGGGTGTTTCATAAACTCACAGTGTGCAGCATCCTTTGAATGAACACATGAGTGATTTGGGTTGAAAGAACCTAATACATTATATATGCTAATGTAGAATATACATATATGATATAGGATATATGTTTGTTTATTGAGAGTACTTGGGCAAGCATGGTGGGGAGCTGCCGGCTCCTAGCTGCAGGACAAACTGTCCTCAGAGAGCTACATGTGTGGAGGAGTTTCTTCGGGCAGGGAAAGCTGGAATACCAAGGGCAGGTACGCGGAGATGCACAGAACAGAATTTAAAAAAAAAAAAAAACAACAAAAAAAAAAACCAAAGAAACCGGCCGCCCGCCGGAGTGCTTATTCCCGTTTCGCAGTGCCAGAGACAGCACATCCACTCCTTCAGCAGGGGAAGCCCGCTCGGAGCCCTCTCCAAGCCCGCTCGGAGCCCTCTCCAAGCCCGCTCGGAGCCCTCTCCAAGCCCGCTCGGAGCCCTCTCCAAGCCCGCTCGGAGCCCTCTCCAAGCCCGCTCGGAGCCCTCTCCAAGCCCGCTCGGAGCCCTCTCCAAGCCCGCTCGGAGCCCGCCAGCCCCGGCGCCTGCTACCCCGTGGTGCCACCAGGTGGTGCCATTGCCCCGACGCCGGCCCGGTAGCGCGGTGGGCGAGTCCGGCGCCAGAACCAGGACCGGGCCCTCTCTGAGTTTCCTCCCGGCGCTCTCTGGGCCGGAGTGCAGCTGGCACCCTTGGGGCTGGAGGGGGATGTACTTCCCCCGAAGGAAAGCGTGCAGAAATGCTGCGGCTCCAAGGGAAAGGGCAGGGTTTAGGCAGCCGGCTCTCAGCAGCGCCTTGAACGATGAGCAACGGGATGGCTCAACAACACAAGACTGCCTTTTGCCAGCAGCTTTTCCACTTTTAAAACGGGCATCAGAGTTATGTGGCTCTTGGCATGCGGATGGAAGTCCAAGGCTGGGGCTGGGCTGAGTTACCTGCTCCGCTAGCTTACCGATGCCTCGCAACATTTTGATCAAGCTCCTCAGGACTGTATCTCCTTACCGAGGCTTTTTTTTTTTTTTTTTTTTTTTGGGTGGGGGTGGGGGTAAGGGGAGGGGGAGACTTGGCGGTAAATAGTCCTGACAGCAAGGTTAGAAGAGAATATGGACCAAAAAAAGCCAGGCACTAGGGCTCTTGGTTTCATAATTCTCCTTTCGAGATGCTGTTGTAATTCAGTAACTAAACAGTATCAATATGCTAAGAAAACTGAGATTCAGGAAAGCTTTCATCGGAAACACCTGCTTTGATATCTCTTCTCTGAAGGACATATAGATCTTTGTATTTCTCTGTACATGAGAATAGCATGAACTGTTCAACACAACACGAACAGGCAAGACTGTATTTGAGAACTTCTTAATACTTGGGCAAAAACAATACAGCGTCCTTTTAAAATTATTTATCCTGTTTGTCGACTTTGTGCATTTCACTTATCTCTATGCCATCACCAGAGTGGTTTCAGATCGGACATTCATGCAATTGATCTTTTTTTAGATTCTAGGTTAGCTTCTTGTGAGTTTCATCAGGTATAAAGTTGAAATGCTAAATACGGTGGTGAGTAAATGTAGGGGTTTGGGCTAGTAGGGCACATACTGTGCTTCTTGTTGTGCAAGAGTTTTTTAAAATGATACAATCTCATTTTGTGAATTTTGCAAAACAAACATAAGACTCAGAAGTATCACCTGGCTCATACCGCTTCACATCACCAGTGGCTGGGTTCTGGAGAAAGAAGCTTTTTTTTTTTCCTTTTTCACATCCTGTTGTGGGGGGATGTGTCTTTAAAGCATTGCTGTATCATTGCTTTGCTCATAACCTGAAGAACTTCAGGAGCATATGGAAACCTTGCCCCTGCTATGCCCTACTGTGCTGCTGAATGCATCATTTAGCAACTTCAGAGTGATTTGAGTGAACTCCATCACTGCTTAATGAGAGCTATTCTTCAACTAATGTATTTGCATCAAAAATAGATCTAATAATACAAAATGTTCATGTTTTTGTAGTACTACAATTACCCAGGAAAAAAACCCAAACATTTAAGACATGAAGAGTATACCAGTGCTAGTTCTTAAAGGTTTGCCCTTAAAGAGAGTTAACACTATCAGATGCATAAAGTTTGACAAGATGATTTCTGACGTGTTGCTTTTCAAAAACGTTTGAGCTTCAACAGTCTGGATCTTACAGCTACAAAGTCTCAAAGAAAGATGACAAAGAGCTTTGAATACCTTATTCTGTAAGTTCTGACCAATGTAAAATCCACATGTTATTACTTACCAAGAAATTCACAATCATTTGATTACACTAAGAAACTACAGTAAGTTAATCTAAAGCCCCTCAGTGTTTGCATACTTGTGTCACTAATGCTTTTCATCAGTGCATCTGTAGTTTTATATAGCATCGAAAGGCTATACAGGCCATATACCTCTCATTATTTTACATTAAGTCTATAAATGCCCTTAAGATGAGAAGTTAAGAGCCCAAGAGTTAAAGGTGGAGCATTTAGGGATATCATGCCTGGCAAAGTATACCTTTTTAGCAAAATATATTTACTTAAAAAGACTCAGTGGATTATAAGTTGTCCTGTATCAAAGCTAAAGAAAACAGTGTGCATTGGATGCTAGAGTGAAGTAGGTATCAGTGTTTCTATAGAGGCAGTATCAAATTGTGCTTACCTGATTGTGCCACCTGAGGTACCAGATTCTACTAGTTCAGGTACCAGTTGTGAATGTGCTGTTCCCAATATTATTTCATAAGTTTAATGCTCAGGGGATGGTGGTTGTTTCAGTTAACTGGAAGAGGTTTTTCTGTGCATCTTGTGTTTGGGCAAGCACAGTCTTGGAGTGGGAAACTGAAGCAATTGAAAAGTTTTTTGTTTCTTAAAGTGAATTCTTTTCAAAATGAGTCAAGTATTATGTTGGAGATTTTTTTCGTCCAAATGATACATTATGAGAAAATGCAACTTTGTACCTATTTCAATATATCAGTAACGAAACAGCTGCTCCTGCATTTTGGCTTTTAAACTAAATAATAAAGACTTCCCTAAACTTCTCAAAACACCTTGCAGCCTCTTCCCTGGTATGAGATCAGAGCCTCAAGTGAGACAGAGAAGGAAATAAACTGAAGTATTGTGCTGGTTTACCTAGACTGTTCTGGGGACGACTCAGATCTAGAAAGCATCTTCTTGCTTTTGAGCTTGACAGACTTGGGCACAAATGGGAATATTACTGCTAAGCTCTGCTGGACCTGAGCTAGCCAGTTCCCAAATCTGTCTTTCTCCTGAGCTCAACTCTGAATCCAGGGATCTGCATCTGGTGCGTTGAGTAGTTTAGATGCAAGGGAGAAGCTAATTTATCCCTGGTGGCTGCAAGAGTTTGGGAAGTGCAGTGTTGACACACATAAGTAACTGTCTGAGTGCTGGCTCAATCCAGCAGGCTTTAGTTGCTCTGACCAAGCACTGCCTGTGCTACAGCTTAGGTGGTGTTTAGGCAGTACCTGTACCCAGTACCTGTAGTTTGCCCAGGTTCTCATTATCCTTCATAATGAAGAGCTATAACTATATTGAAACACAGATATATGTAGATAATAAGAGCCAAATAAGTATCAAGCTTAGAGTGAAAAAAGTTACCATACTCAAGTGGCAAGAATTTCCCTCCCTGGAAGGAGTTTACAAATAATTTTTGTTAGTTGCTGTCTTGTGTTAATTATTGGCCAAGAGATAACAAAGATGTGCAAGGAATGTGTATCTGTGTCTTCTTGAATCTTTCAGGTAGGTGAAGGATTAATAGGTATGTCTAGACATTATTAACCACTTGATGTAAGTGGCCAAAGATTTCTACACACATCAGAGGTGTCTGTATTTCTTCTCATCAAACTCATATATGCCACATTATCACCTCCTGCTACATCAAGGGATTCTGCTTACTTTCTTCTGCCTACGCTAGAAAAGAGGACACCTCGTTGAACTCTGCATTTTTTTTTAAAGTATTTGCTGTGCAATGTTCTTTACTATATGCTTGTATTGTCTTTTAATTTGGACAGGTAAGTCTTACTCTTGGAGGTTCAAGAAAGGGTTTTGCTGACACATCTTTGGTTTCTGTTCTGATCTACTGTTGTTGCAGATGGTCTAACTAATGGTAAAAACCAGCAAGCATGCGCTTGTGCCTTGCTCGAAGCATATTGATACTGTTTATTGATACTATTGTCAAATAATATCCAAGAAGGCTGATCACTTCTTCATGCAGAACTTGAGGATTACACGCAAGGGTTCCCATTTCTTTGTTTGTTTTATATCAACCATACATGCTTTAACTGAATGAAGTATTTTTTACTAGGGCATCTGGAGAGAAATCTGAACACTGACACAAAAAGATAACTGCTATGCCAGGAACACATGCCATTTTAAAACACAGTTAATTGTGTAAATAGAAATATTGTCATTCTAGTATACGTTTTCAGTAAATACAATTGAATGGGAATATATTTAAAAAAAAAAAAAAAAAAAAAAAAAGTATAACTTTCTAAGTTTCTTCAGAAAAATTGCAAGCAGCCAGTGGGGTTTTTTTCAAAATTCCTTGGTCTTTTACAAGGTGTTTACAACACATTGTGTTGTTATGATGTAATAACATCAACACTGTTTTGCTTGTTTCCATTTAGTTTTTCTTGTGCAAGACTTTCATTCATATTGACTTGTTCTTTTGTAAAGTACAAACGTGTTTTGGGGAAGAAAACAGATTTTCTTTATAGTCTGTGCCAACATGGACTTCTGGTGTCTCTCTTACTACTATACGATTGGCAAATGAGCTGAGGCTCACTGTCCAAGATTTAACAGAGAGAGTAATTGAAAGGAAATGATTTACTTTGCTAACTGGAATTACTGTTTCCTGAAAGGTAATGGAAGAGATAAGAATTCTATCTTTTCAGACAAAAGAAGTGCAATTGATATGAATTTATGAGGCTATAACTTGTGTTGCCATAAGTTCTGAAACTGAAAAACCAAGCTTAACTGCTGAACATGATGAGAAATCTGTCAATGTGATAAAAAGGCATATTTTATTTCTGGAGACTTTCTTCCTCCATTTTTTTTTTTTTTTTTTTTTTTTTTTTTTGTCAGTACTTGATAGATCAGACAGTCAGGTTTAATTGGTATGAAAAACAAACCTTGTCACTTCCTTCACTTCTGGTCTTCTACAGATTGTGACTTTGAGAACTATCCGAATATAGATGTATGTAATGACTCTGGACCAACCACTGCCAAAAAGCTTGTTTAGTTCCATATGTGTATGTGGCGAAGACCTATGCCTTGACAATCTGCCTACTGATTTTATTCTCTTTATTGTGGTATATTGCATTCTTAATTTTGACAGAAAAAGTGCACTTAAGTGTTGGCTAAAATTTTGATTTGAGAGTATAGATCTCACTTCATAGAATCATTGAATGACAGGGGTTGGAAAGGACCTCTGGATATCCAGTCCAACCTGTCTGCTACAGCATGTTTGCCCAGAGCAGGTTGCACAGGATTGCATCCAGGTGGGGTCTGAATATCTCCAGAGACTCCACAAGTTCTCGGGGCAGCCTGTGCCAGTGCTCTGGTCACCTTGAAAGCAAAGAATTTTTTCCTCATATTTAGATGGAACTTCCTGTTTTCCAATTTGTGCCTGTTGCTCCTTGTCTTGTTGCTGAGCACCACTAAAAAGAGTTTGGCTCCATCCTCTTGGCACCTGCCCTTTAGACATTTACAAGTATTGATAAGATCATCTCTGTCTTCTCTTCTTCAGGCTAAACAGACCGAGGTCTCTCAGCTTTTTAATAAAGCTTAAAGTAAATAATAAAAAGCCTGAGCCAAAATTGTTCATTTCCCTATGTTATTTGCTTGAGACAGTAAAAAAAAAAATGGAAATTACTGTTAGTGTGTTGTGCTCACTTCTGCTATGCTCTGTAATGAGATTATCCTAGAAGACTGGGAGAAAAAAAATCTGGTTTTGCAGTCTTAGCATTGCAAGTTGGAGTCTTGGTATCTGTGGGTAGCATATGCAAAGCAACATAATGTGAAGTGATGCTCCAAACTGGTGATAATGGTGTGCTCTCCTTATTGTCAGCCTGTATTGTCAAAAGAAGCATGAGTCAGCTGGTAAAAACAGGGGTTTTTTTTTTCTTCTTTAATTAAAAAGTATTATCAGCTCATCATCTCTGATGTTCCTATTTCGAGCTTTTTGGCCCTAGATTTGATTGTTGCTCTAGAAATAGCACCATCACAAGCAAGCAGCCTTTGTTGTTTGTAAGGTCTGAAATTTATCAATTAATCCTCCTTGAATTTTCCTTGAAATATATAAACATTTTTTTTTAAGTTTTACTTTTTAGTAGTGAATAGAGTTTTTCCAGAAGATTTTAGTGCATATATTTCATATATGTATCCACTGAAAAATTAATTGCAACTTTGTTTGTTTGAGCTTGCCTCAAGCTGAAAATGGATATGTGATTGTAGATGGAACTGTCTAGAAAATATTTATTCTCTATAGTATTTGCAAGCTGAAATCACAGGGATGCTCCAGCCTTGTAGTTCTGTTGTTACATTAAAATGAGGGAAGCATGCTACAATTGCTGCTGCAAAACCAGTGTCTGACCCTTATTTGAACAGAACTGTCTTGTTATGAGCAGAACTAAATATGACTATGCCACTCTAGGAAACTATGGTCATGCTACATTCTACCTGTACATTATAAATCAGGAACAGTACAGCAAGCACAAAACTCACTCTTTGAGATTGGAATCCCTTAATGAATAAGAATGCATTAGGAAATGCTTCCTGTCTGAGCTTATTTTATAGATGTTGGAAATGACACAAGAGGTGTGCCTGTTGGCACAGGTGCATCGGGTTTCCCAAACCTCTTACAAGCAAGTCTGTGAAATGCTACCTGAAGATAATTTCTGTCTCTTCTGCTCTCCTGATAAAAGCAGTTCCCTTTGAAATCAACACAGACTTAAAAGTGTGCTTCTGAGAGCAGAAGCTGACCTGTAAATTAAACCTTCAATTGCCTTTGAACATTTTTCCAATAAAGTGGGGTAATTTCTGTTGCACTGAGATGAGGGAGTCTGACACCATGGTGCCAGGGCAAGTGCAAGATATTCAGAGTAAGTTGAGCCTGTCTTTAAGGAAAGGGGTAGTAAACTGACTGGGGCTTCCAATTATTAGGCTATCACAAAAAACATGTGTTTGCATGTAAAATGGTTCAGAATGTCCCTTTGATCTCTGAAATTCACAAGTACTTGGGAAAAAAAGCACTCCTCATGAGAACATTTGTCTGTAACAAATTCAAGAAAGGTTCAATAGAAAATGAGTTTCTTTTAGTTACAAATGAAGAGCTTTAAAAATTCTTATGGTGAAGGAGGAGTGGCAAATAAAAATGCAAACGGGAAAGGAAGATGAAGTGAGGTGAGTGGAGGACAGCAGAGGAATGTGCTAAAGTTCAGTCAAGAATAAAAGCAGCTCTTTAAAAACATACTGACAAATGAAGTAAAGAATGAGTGTGCATGCAGAATGACTTGTAGCTGTGCATTCAAATAGTGTGGACACAACTATTGTAAATAAAACTTAGAGACATCTCACCTGAAGCTAGAAGTGGCTAATAACAGATCTACTTTCCCCTTTTCTCTGTACCTACCTGGAACACCAGCTCTCCCTCCTGACACTCTCATGAGTTATGTTTCCTTTGTTGAGAGCAAACAGGGTGTTGCTCACTTGGATGGAGACCTTCTTAAAGGCATTTGCCAATATGACACTTGTTTGGTCCAAAAATCTTGCTTTCCTCTGAGAAAAGCAAAGTTAGATGTTTACATCCATACAGGAAGTGTGCCCCCATCATTGCAAATCCCACATGGCATTCTGGAAAGCGAGTGGGATCTTATTTGCAAAATTTAAATTTCTGGTATGACTTTTGCTGCTGTAAAGCACTGGAACTGCAGGAAGCTCATTCTGCTCCACAACACAATGAGAAATCTCTCAGCTTTGGTATGCTGTGAGTAATAGTGCGAATCCTTGGCTTAGGCAGCCTCCTGGGGCAAGGTGGCCTTGCCCCACAATGAACCTGCATTTCTGCATTAACACTGTTTTGATACTGCTTCGTTTGTAATGCTTGCTTAATTTAGAACATTTAGTTATAATCAGAGATGTATTACCATATTCATTCTCCAGCCTATTTCTTACTCTTGGATGATAGCTAGTTCCTTATCAGATCAAGGATGTATTATGCTCCTGTGCTTTTTTCTATTGTGGTAATCTAACAGGGTTGTTAAGAGGTTTTGTTACTTAAAATTCTTTAAGTGGTAAATATATTTGCTTAAATGCTTTTTACACACCTACAGCAAACAGGCTTTAAATGTGGGGGGAGGGGAACCACTTAGCTTCAAATTTAACTCCTGTGCTTTTGAGGTCAAGACTTTGTGCATTTATCTCAAAGCGTGAATCCTTCCCCTCCCTCTCTCATTTCTCTTTTATTTACCCTTCTTCCCTTTCCTTCACTGAAATAAATTATGCTTCTGAAATGCATATTCTGGAAAAGCAACTGTGTGGGAGTTTTGTGGTATACTTCGAGGCCAATTTCAAAATAGTTTTGCAAAGCTTTTTCTTGTGCACTGTGGTATTCCATCCATTTTAAGAAGGTAAACTAGACTTCCTTCAATTTCACCTAAAAGGCAAGCTCCCAGGTCCTGGATGATTTTTTGTAATACAGTATTTCCAAACCCATACAAAGCCAATAGTTTTACCAGTTATTCTTGTAATACAATGTATACCATGTAAAGCCCCCCCCCCCCCCCCCCCCACAACAATTCAAACAGTTGTCTCTTCACGTTTTACTTACTCTTGATTACCACAGGAAAATAAAGAACAAAAGTGAAATGGAGGCCTTGTCCTGCCTGGTAAGCATGGTGTGGTTCTCTTAAATTATCTGTGAAGGGGGACACACCATTTTGGCAGATGACTGCCAGAAGGCTGCACTGAGTTTGCAGTTCATGCAGTAACAGTGTTTCTCAGCTTGGAAGGGACCTCGGGAACTCTAATCCAACCTCTGGCTCAAAGCAAGGGGCAACTTTGAGTTTTGAGTGGGTTACTTTATCCCATAGGACCTTGGAAAGAGATGGAGGCTGCACACCTTCTCTGGGGAATTTGCCTCACTGCTTGGCCATCTTCACAATGAGCAGGTTTTCCTTCAGTTCTGTCAGAACTTCCTCTGCTTTAATTTAAGACCACTGCTTCTCAACCTCTTGTTGTACACTTTTGTTAAAGAGCCTTATTCAGTTGTTTCAGAGAGATAAAATATGTTAAGGAGCCTTATTATTATTGTATACCTCCTTTGCAAGTATTTGCTGCTACTGGGGTCCCTCCCTACCCCATAGCCATCTTTTTTTCCACTCTGATTAGACTCGGCCCTCTCATCCTCTCCTAGCAGGGTATATTTCCTCTAGCCTCCTGACCTCCTTGGTGGCCTGATACTGCAACAACTGTCGGAGACCATCTTTTTCTCCAAGTAAGCCTGCTGGAGTGGAAAAACGTGCAATTCTTCTCAAAACAAGACTGAATAATAATCTTTCTTATGTTTCAGTAAGAATGGAGCTGTAGGATTCCAGCTCTACATCACATAAATAATCCCAGTTTTGCTGGTTTTATCTTAATTTATAAATTACCTACCTTGTTGAGTAAAACCTGCTTCAGGTTAGAAGTCCTTGACTCTGGCCCATAGTGGGAGCATTCACTGTCCATGTGTCCACGTGGAGCCCTTGTGGCTCCGGTCTGAGGGGTATTTGTGAGGGCAGGGGAGTAGAGGTATGGTTTACCCAGGGCGTCTTGACTGGAAAATAAAGGAATACTATTCAGACTGGAGCCTAATTCATGCTGTCATCGCTGTTGTGTCACTTCAAACAACTTGACCTTGCTCTGGAAAAACAGCAGCTCAAGACAAACCTAAGGTTTGATCCTCAAGGCTTGGGAGCTCCTTGAGGCTGAAGCACTCACCTGACAAAGGTCAGTCACGTGGCAGCCTTTGTGTTCGAGAAAAACCAATGCCCTGGAAGCTCCCGTTCGATGCAGCCGCTGCTGCTGGGATTTCTCACCTGAGAGAGGTGTGGGGATGCTCCAGGAGCAGCAGGTGCCTGCCCAGGCTGCCATGGCCGCGGGGGCAGCGGGTGGCACGGCTGGTCCCAGGGAAGTGCATCCCGCCAGGAACTTCACCCAGGAACGTGCCCTGGGTATTGAAACAGCGATGCCTGAATGCCTGGTGCTGGATTCAGAGGCTTTTTGGTGTCAGATTGTCAAATTCTGACATTCGTGAACTAAATGCAGTCGATAGGACCTGCAGTCGATTTGAAATTTAATTTTGTTGGGTTTTCTCCTCTTGATAATAACATTGTTACTTGCTTGTGGTATTTTTTTTTAATGTTTTGTTTTGTTGGAGTTTTTGTATGCTTTGTTGTTTGGGTGGGGTTTTTTTTAGTTTTGTTTTGTTAGGGTTTCTCTGTGTTTTGTTGTTTGGGTGTTTTGTTTGTTTTTTTTCCTTTCTATGTCCCACTGACTTTTTTCTTTTTTTTCTTTTTTCTTTTTCCCTTTTTTCTTTTTTCTCTTCCTTGTTTTCTTTTTTTTCCTTTTCTCCCCTTTTTCCCTTTTTTCTTTTTCCCCTTTTCCTTTTTTTTCCTTTTTTTTCCCTTTTCCTCGTTTTTTTTCTGTCTGTTTTCTTTGTTTTGTTTTCTTTGTTTTCTTTGTTTTCTTTGTTTTCTTTGTTTTCTTTGTTTTCTTTGTTTTCTTTCTGTTTTCTTTCTGTTTTCTTTCTGTTCTGTTTCTTTCTGTTTTCTTTCTGTTTTCTTTCTTTTTTTTGTTTTCTTTCTTTTTTTCTTCTCTTTCTGTTTTCTTTCTCTTTTCTGTTTTCTTTCTCTTTTCTGTTTTCTTTCTCTTTTTTCTCTCTCTTTTCTCTCTCTCTTTTCTCTCTCTA